>NW_017535975.1:221098-248608 GCF_001853355.1 Bactrocera latifrons | reverse complement strand
CAGGCCTTTTTAAAAATTGAAAATGGGCGTGGCGTCGCCCACTTATGGACCAAAAACCATATCTCAGGAAGTACTCTACCGATTTCAATGAAATTCGGTGTATAATATTTTCTTAACACCCTGATGACACGTACCAAATATGGGTGAAATCGGTTCACAACCGCGCCTAAAATCTCGACTCACTTTATCATGCGAGAGTATAAAATGTTCGGTGACACCCGAACTTAGCCCTTCCTTACTTGTTTGATAATGCTTTCATAGAGAACATGCAGAAAAACTTGATAATAATCGGATCGTTTATCTCCGAGTAAACACTGAGTCAAATTTGAAAAATCTTTTGAGAAATTTTAAAAATAATGACGGAGCTGAGATTTCATTGAGCAAATATATTTTAGAAGACAGTAGCGCAAAACTATTAGAGACACAGATTTAAGATTTAAACATAGTATTACCTAGATTTGGGAAAAAAAATTTTCGATTTAAATTCGCTCAAGTAACAGTCTTAACGATTATCACATTTCAGGTGAAATCAATATAATATGAGAACTATTGTAGCTGTTACGGAACGATAAATTGAATAATCTCAATTAAATCTTCTTTCGTAAATAATATTACTTGCAATTGAATGCCTTGATACCCTGAAGTGTCATCTGACAAAGCATCTAAGGGCTGTGGTATACAACTTTGTGTAGGTGGGCTTGCATTTGCTCTCTAATATGGTTACGCACATCTCATCTGACGACTATGTATGTTCGCCTGCCTGTCTGTTTTGATATCTTCTATCCCTTATTATCCAATAAAGATAAGTATAAAATTTTTGCTGAAATTAATTAAAGCACGGGTTGGTTTAAAACTTTACAGCACCACCAATAAGCATATGTGACACGCGATAATACTTACCCTGAAACACTCCATCCACTTCACAATCAATTTGCTGTATTCACTTTGAGTTTGAATATTTAAAGTGATTTGAAAGGATTGCCCTTTTAGTTGCGCAAGAATGATTGTGAAATGGCTTGTGCTCTTATCTCCCCACTCCAAACATGTTCGTGCCCCGTTAAGAAATATTTTAACTTGGTCAAGGTTTGCTTGTAAGAATTTCTCATTGTAGGTAAATATTTCCCTGACATAAGGAGCGAGAAACATACCTCGAAACACATTTTATGCGATGAATTTTTGTTATAGATACACAAACATAGATATTAGGTGGGGTCGTTTATTAGAATCTTATACTAGGAATATCAGCAGTTATTTAACCTTATTTACCTAAAATAAATTTTTGAATTCTCTGTTGTAGTTACTTTATGTAAATTTTATTTTATTGTTTCAATAAGTTTAGGCGGCACAAGACCTTTACCCCTATTACGGGTTTGTAATCTACTTTGCAGAACTTGAAGTTGAAGGAATTCAACTTCATATTTACCCAACTCTTCTTTGGTAATTCCATTTCAATTATTTTGGTGTTGCCAACCCAGAAGAGGAAACAACAAAACAAATCTATTGGGGCAAGCCAAATATTATGAACCTTATTTATATGCTGTGTACAAAACGTTTAATTTATTTTAAGCAAAAAGGATATTCCTGAAAGCAGTAATTATATCGACTATCTATATTCGAAGCACTCCCCGACCGTCTTTTAATTTTATTTTAACGTATTCCACATTGTAGTTTATTTCGTCAGTCGTTTCGGTATTTTACTTCGTTAGCTCAATAAATTTTTAACATATCTATTGAGTTGTACCTAACAACTGATTTAATTTTTACAGAGTTTGTTCAGACAGAAATAGGACTGATGCGCGCACCGACTGGATTCGGTAATGACCGTTCCTAGCTAACCGCCGAAAATTCAGCGTGTGAGAAATAAGCAATCTTCCGAGCATTCTGAGACGACGGAGTGGATCCAAGCAGCATGCACCTCGGCTCTCAAGGCAATTCCGAAGAATGCCTTCCGTGACGCCTTCAATGCTTGAAAATGGCTTGTAAAGAATTGTAACGATTGGTTTAATAAATTTTTTAAATCGACTCAGTTCTATTAGTTTCCTGACAAGCCGTGCATTCTCTTGCAACCATTTGTTTTTGAGTACTATTACCTAACGGTTGTACATATCACCTAAAACTTATCGATATAGATATAGGGTTACGTATACATAAATTATCAGGGTGATGAGAAAAGTTGAAATCCGATTGACCATCTGTCTGTCCGTTAATGCTGTAACTTGAGTAAAATATAAAGATTTCTTGATGAAACTTGGTACGCAGGTTTGTTAGTGCAAAAAAATAACGCGTTCGTAGGTGGATCAGATCAGATCACAGCCACGCCCACAAATCGCCATTATCCGAGAGCATCTAAGGTGTCATAACTAAATTAAGATATAAAACTCTAATTTGGCACGGTGGATCGCAGTAGCCAGGGGCACATTTGGGTAAAAAATTGTGAAAAGGGGCGTGGCCCTACCATTTAATAAGTTTATTGTATATACATATCTTCGAAGCCATTTAAGCTACATCAACCAAATTCGTCCAACACAAATACTACAAGAACTCCTACCAATAGTGTAAAAATTGATGAAGTCGGCTGAAAAGACCGCTCACTTCCCATATAACGGTACTGTTCAAATTACAAAAAGCGCGATAAATCAATAACTAATTTGCCAGAAACGTAAAAACTTGATGCCCGAATAGTATGAGAAGACTTTTTAGGGACCGGGGTAAAAATTGGAAGATGGGCGTAGCACCGCTGACTTCTTGGTGAAATCCCTTTTCTCACCCGACTGATCGATTTTAACAAAATTTGGTATGTGGCATCCCTTTCATATTCCCAGGTCACTTTGCGAAAACAAGAGAAATCGGACATTAACCACGCCTACTTCCCATGTATGTAGCTCACTTTTGAATTTCACTTCATTCTTTTAATTTCTAATGCACAAATCTAGAAGCAATGCAGTAATAATGCTTTCAGTGTTAGCCACCTTATAATCAAAAATTGTCCAAATCCAATAAAAAATATTTAAGCCCCTAGCTACCGAATATTTAGACCCGAGTTCCTTTAGTTTTTGTTCGAAAATATCGGGCAATGTCTGAGATATACAATTGGAATTCAGGGATAGTACTTCTCTTACAAAGGTATGTCTATATGTCAAAAATGGGTTGAATCGGACAATTACTTCCCTTAGCCCCCTTGTATAACGATAATCGAACTTTCGCGTGAGTTTGACCGTCATATGTCAGCCAATAATGAAAATGAGAGAGCCTGTTTTACTCACAACAGTGTTGTACTTAAAATGGATAGAATACATACTCGTATAACAAATATCAGTATTTTCGAATATCCGACTGACTTTACTCTATAATGATTAGTTTTTTAGTATGTGACACGTTAATAGTATGGGGTATTGGGAAAAATAGATAAATAAATGCCAACTGCCATATAAAAGTACTACATACTTGTTATATGGTTTACGTTGCTCTAACAAACCTTATGTGTCTGTATATATATATATATATAATTGCTTGGATTTTGATCTCCAGTTTGACGTTTTACTTTGGCCTTGATTCTTGTAAGTTGCAAGAGTATTTAATTGTTATTTGAAATATTTTTTAAATCATTTTCTATTAATAGTTTTCCTTAATATATTCATTAATGTTTAACTACAAGTTTAGTCAACCCCACTGGCACAGAATTTAAAACTGTAGTACTACCTAAATACCTAAAACAGTTGCAATTTGACAGCACTGCTGCCGAAATTTTGTTTGACGAGTTGAGTAGAAAATCATAACACCGAATATCAAAACTTCAACCATAATGCAGTTCGGTTGAAAACGGTAATAAGGACTTTTTTTACTCTCACTCGTGTAGCCCCATTCACATGACAGTGCCGATTTCACATTTCATTAATCTTTACTCCACACTTGCTTTATTGATTAATTTAATCTTTTTGTGTATGAGCATCGGAGAGTGTAAACAAATGATGTGTGAGTATACTGAATTATGGGGTAAAATTGTATCAAATGGCAATGATTCTGATTTTAGTTCCGTTGGAATAGTAATATTGATATGAAGTAACTAGAACATATAAGGAAGTTTGGATGTAATAGAATATTTTTATATACTCGCAATATATTTTTATCTATAAGATAACCACATTTTGAAGAATAAATTCGACAAAAATTTCAAAGTTGAGTATTTTGTTGAATAAAATTCACTAAGACGTAGGTCAAGTTAGTTGACTAAGCTCAAAACTAACGGTAATTTTCGTATTTTGAAAAAAAAAATTGTTATTCATTTGTCTATAGTAATATTGCCGCTTTCAAAACCGGTGCCATTCGATATCATGCAATTATGGCAGTATCTTTTAAAACGACGGCCCTTTAAGGTTCTCTGTTTTTTGGAAATACTAAAATGTCACGCGGAGCCATGTCGGACAAATAAGGAGGCTTTTTGATCCATTTTTTTTTAACAAACGAAAATCGCCGAGCTCATAAAAATACGTTTAACCTTAGTGACCGCTGCAGACAAAGTGAGTAATGAATACAACTGAAAATTGTATGATAAAAAAAAAAAAATTGACAATTGGACTCTCCAAACCCGCGAACTTGTCAACGTTTAGGGGACGATATGTAACTGAGATAGTTGTCTGATTTTACCTGCTTTCAGTACCAAACCACAATATAAAACATTTTACACACTCTCTTCACTTTCCGAACATCTCCTACATATTGACCAATATATACAATAAGCCAAACAGAAAGCTGAAACCATTATAATGGCCGATCGAAGGTTAAGGGAGGTATTGTTGCTATTTTACCAATTTTTGGCAACAGGTCACATTATTATCTTAGAAACATACCATCCGGTTTTCTCTAAAATATCTCGTAGAGTCGCCCATAATTTCAGTACAAAGTTAGTCAAGGGCAGTGAGGTTCACATATTGGATATATATTCATATTTCTCTTTATAGAATTAACGCAGTAATAATTTTTTTCATCTACTTTTTCGTTTAAAAGTTCAAGTAGAATTAATAAATAAGTTATCGTTGAAAAAATATAAAATCATCCTTCCCTTCAACAGGTCTTAAATTAATCTACTTTTTCCTCCACGGCATCATTGTACATATTCGGCTAATAAAATATGTGGAGGCTTGTGTATGTGTATTTTAAGTAAGCTTTATGTCTCGATAGTCCTTTTTATTGTTAGGCTTTGCTAACTCAAGTGGAAACTTGTTGAAAATTATCCACAATTTTGAAAGCTTTTGACATTTGATGTGAGTACACGTGTCCACATATAAACATATTTACAATAGCATTTATGTTTGTACATGAGCACGAGTATATGAGACATTTCCGAATGATTGTGTAGTACTTTTCATACCCTTATTACGCACTGCGCGCTTTCCGAAGACGTAGTATTAAAACCTCCTTCATTTTCTTGTTCGTTACAAAAAAGTTATTCTTAAAGCTTAAGTTGACAAACATTGACTTCAAAAAAGAAATGTGAGAACATAGAAAAGTATACATTACTTTATATTTTAAATTATTTTATGAATCTGTATGTGCATATATACATACATATGCTTATAGGAAAATACGTACAAAACGAATAATTATTGGTAAATTAAAATTCCTCTCTTCAGTACAATGGCATAAAACGGATTCGAAAAAGAGCGGAAGTTGAAATAAACAAGTTTAACAATGAATTACACACGATTTGTTCAACTTTAAGCATCCAGAGATTTGAAAACTTCCTGTTAGAAATAGTTTTACTTCAACCAGCAGCTCGGTCACCTAATAATATTTATTTACTTTTATTGTAAAAACCCTCTATCCCTAAAACAGAGATTTTAATCCAAAAGAGTTTGGGAAGTGACATCAATATTTAGAATATGTTTAAACGATCCTCAATGACCATTTGTTTAAAATGTGCTTCAAGCATCAAAACTACATTCTCCCAAGATGGACAGTTTTTAGAAAAAGTATTTTTATATTACTGATCATGCTAAAGAAGTATTTTCCTTTCGTTAACACAAAATGGTTCGAACATGATTTGTCGTGGAAATCTTCAAAATGTCGAGAAAGAACGTAGGCACTTTTATAAATTAAACGAATCGCATAAAAATGCGAATCTAAAAGTAATAATCACAATTACCTACATGTAAAATATTATTTATTCGATGAATAGTTGAAATCCAGATACCCTCAATGAAAAAGAGTTCGTGCAAATAGTCCAAGCATAGTTTTCAAGGCTTTTTGGTACCTATTGACTTTACATCAACATCTAAACTATTTTAAACCAATTATTAAGTATAAATTAAAATTCTGAACCGTTTGGGACTATCACCCTAAAACTAATATTTTGTTGAGTTTGCGTGATATATCGATTTTAGCGAAGGCATTACCGTAAAATGAAACCTCAAAATTTCGAAAAAATCTGAAAGTATAGCTTCGTCTTCCTTGACTGAACTCGAACTCAGCTTACTTTACGTCTTATTATTACATCTCAAATATCTATGGAACGGAATATCAGTGGAACAGAAATTTTTGTACAGAGCATTTATATTAACTATAACATACTTACCTAAATTTATCAATATTTCTCACATAATGATCGCTCAAAATGGAGAAACATCTATTAGAAGAACATAGTTATATTGGGTATATAAGACCTAGCTTAACTTTTTGGCTGATTTAATAAATTCTTAGCATCAAGTCACAGGAAGATGTTCAGGTTATGTCATCTACATTTTGGAATGCACATGAAGTAATTTGCATCAGTTCTTTTGAAACGAAAAAAGGTGTTGCCAATTGTCGTGTTTGTTTCAACGTCAAAAGCGAGCCAGAATTTCACTCCAAGCATGCCTCCTTTGTTTGGCATATTTGGTTTTGTGTAAGTCTACACATGGCTTTCTTTGGAAATAATTGTTCATCTAATGTAATATTTGCTCCTGGTTTGAAACAGTTTTGGCTGTTGACAATATACATTTTTTCTAAGCAGTTGACATTAACGCAAATTTAACACTTTGCAAGCGTTGACTTATTTTATTGTATGGAACGTAAAATTTCTGTAAAATCATGCTTACTCATAGTTTTAGTAAAAAATTCGTTTTGCTTCGTATGAACCACGAGCATACAGTATTCCAATAAAAACTCTTAATTTATCCTGCGAAATTGTCCATTTTTTGTCTAAAACCTTAGAGGTTTATAATTCGGTACAATTTCTGATATGCTCTAATATAATATTATACTTCCATAATATTTCTTTTAGCATATGCTGCACGCCGGGGTAAATCTTTATATGCAACAAGTTGTTAATCTTCCAACATCTCCTTCTTTTACCCTTACCCAAATAGCTCCACTTAAAGAAACTTCAAATTGTGTATCATCCTCGCTTTTATTATACTCTTTAGCAATGGAAGGAGATCGCATATACATTCAATGAAACACTGTCTTTTTCACCTCTACATCTTTTTCATTCTTCTACAGTACTTTTACCAAGATATTCATCATCACTGCTCTCGATATGGAAGCTTTTTTTTTTACAATTATTGCTGGTATCACTTTGGTTTCTTAAAAATTCTCCTTAACTTTCATAATATTAATTTTCAATGCCCGAACATTCCAAAAGCATGTCTTGTATCCGTTATAAATTCAAAGTAGCTCGTTATAACCCTTTTGAATTTGTAGTTCGTAAGGGTAATGAAAATAACTTTACCACTTAATAGGGAATCCTTTCCTCTTTTTTCTTACGAACAAGTCCACTTTGAATTTCAATATCAAAATAACCTGTACTCGGGTCGTGTCTTCCGTCTATCAAAGCATTATCGATGGTTGGTGGCTTTTCGATCCGGAGACAGCCAAGTAGCTTGCAGTATTTTCTTGTGCTGAAATCTAGTACTAGAGATAACCATATTTCGGGCCCCGGCAAGATCCATTTGGGGATGTTTCATAGTGCCAAAGATACCTTCTTTGTCTACCCTGGCAAGATTTTGATAACGTGGCGGGGCAGCTCTCATAGGTACGCTCCAAGCGCTCATTGAAGGCATCTTTGGTCACATCGTCCTTCTCTTTTGTCGGGGACCTTCTCACTTTAGCTCGCCTGTAAACGGATGTTCTTAGGCTACTCAGTGGATACAGTGGTGAGTTGTTTAAGCCATAAGTAAAATAATCGTTTCTGGCCACCCCAAGTGAATGGCGATCAGAGAATTTTCCTCAATTGCGTGAACTTCTCCACATCACTCCATCCTCCCAGTATTTATTTACTACAGTAATTATCATTCTGAACTGAATTGAATGCACAAATGCCAATTTATTTTTTACCATTTGTTAATACATCGGTAATAGGATTGCCAGAAAAATTGATAGAATACATTATATCTAAAGAAAAATTTAACAATAGAAAAATTCAGACAAAATCAATATTTAGGGTCAAAAAGATAAAACCAGTTATTTTGACTGACGCGGTAAATCTAATGCTAATAATGATATTTGATGAGATAAATTTCATACTTTGAAGGGGAATATCTCGTTTTTGAGGTTAACTACGAAAAATTGTAATTACTTTAGCATGAAAGGAAATGGTTTGGCACAATACGCAGATTATTTATGTTTCAAGGTCGATATCTCGAAAAATATAATCTTTTGAGGAATAAGAAATTCAGTGTGCCACAAACCGATTACAATACATTGAATTGCTTCCGCATCCGCCGGAACACGTCGCCAGCGAAATGTTCCTATTCTCCCGACTTTAAAAAGCCTACAGGAAATTATATATCGAGAAAGAGTAGGTAAATAATGAATGTGAGACAAGATTTAAAGCAAAAAACCATACAGAAAAATAATTATCGAAAGGTAGAAACATTGCTATAAGCATTGTATAGCTTTCGTTTACACAACAAAAATCTGCCTGCCTGGATACTCTGCATATTCCATCAAATACAACACATAGTTTTGGTTTCACTTTACATTTATTAGGTAATATTCAAAATTGACTAAATCATTACTTCATAATTTTATGCTTTGGTTACGTTTACATTTAATACGTCACTTAATTATTTACATAGATTTAGACTTCGATAAGGTTGTCGTATACATATTTGCTTATAAAAGTAAATATACATGGATATATATTTACACCTATTTCGTTTTACATACGTAAGCAACAGTAAAGTTATTTCTTATCATTTCAACACCACACTTATTTGGGTAGGTAACATATGTATTTAAATTTGGTTTTCAAAAGACTAGCAAATCCATGTTTGAAAATTGTGGGGTGCTGGCAAAGTAATTGCAGGTAAGCCTTGAAACAAAAACGAGCAAATCGAAGAGAGCCTTAAAACGTAAACATTTTCCAAGCACACATACATACCCGTTTACACTCACATTAATATCGTTTAACAAACTTACATAAATATGCTTAAGTGTGTAAATGCGTTTAGATTTGGTTTACGCAAACCACAAACGCCCTAAGGATATCCTTTGGTAAAATTTCATTTTCTGCTTAACGGTAATAGCAGCGCAGGTAACTTAAAAGCTAAGCTGTGCCTTCGCTTTCATGTTAGATAACGGTTTTAGCGCATTAAATGTGTTTTTTTTTTTTTTGTTTTGGACTATCTAAAATTGTTCTGGTTACAGGTTTATCTACGCATACACTTGCTTATATGTTAATGTTACAAAAAGCACACATTTGTTTGTATGTATTTGCAAGCACGTGTGTGTTTTGAATTGCAAAATTAAATTGTAAATCAGCTTACACTTTTCCATATGCCGCTAAACTGCCTGCCACGCATTTGTGTCTGAGTCTAGCCTCTCCGCGTGCGTATAGAGGTATGAATACATGTGTTGTGATTCAAAATTTCCATCACACGTAGTGCCGTGTATTAGTGGGCGGCTGAAGCTTCTCTCTCCTGGGCGGGGCGACAACATGCGGCTGGCTACATCTATGGGGCTGGCACTACCGCAACACTGTGGCCTCCGCACATGAAAATTGACTCTACAATGAAAATAGAAAATGGGAAATGTAAGTGGTGGGTTTAAAGTTCGAAAACACGTCAAAAGTTATGCGTCGGCGAATACTTAGAATACTAATATTAAACCAACTAGTTTAGATAAGTGTGTGGTAATTAAATGTTGCATATTGTGAGTATGTGGGCGTGTGTGTAAAATGTGTCAAATCCAAAGCCAGCTGTGAAATTCCTAATAAAAACTTTGATGATACTACCTGTGAGTTATTTTGGAGCCGCCCAGCTACTTTAATTTCCAACACATTTAGTATTGCATACTTTTAGGCAGCGTGTAAGTCTGGCTTATAATTCCCTATAGGAAAGGTGCCAGAAACGGTATTTCGATATAAAACATAAATATCGATAATTTATGCTTAACTTTAAGAAGAAGTTTGCGAGATGTTTTTGCTATATGTTAGATTCAAATTCAAAAAACGGTATTTCAAAAATGCTGAGTTGAAGAGTAAAATAAGTTTTTAGTTTTAGCATAACTCCAGCATTAATATGGTTTTCCTCCTCCCATTCTGTGAGAGATGTATGCCTCTTTGATGAAAAGATTTTTTTCAAATAATAACTATATAATTCTAAAATAAATCCTTATGCCCTTAAATACAATTTTTAGTATCTCCTTATCCTTGATTAACGATATCTTCGTCTCTACTCTTACAATCTGAATTTTTAAAGGGTAAGTTAAGTGACGTATGCTTAGTTAATGGTTCGTTCTCCTGAATTTTCTTTCTCTTTCTAATTCTTTCCCGGCTAAATTCCGCTATTCCGCTTTCGCCAGACAATAATTAGATAGAATAGAAATTAGTCGTATTGAGAGTTTTGTGATAGACTCTAGGCTCTTTGTCTACAAATAAGAGGTTCCAATGCTTTCATTCACCAAGAGAAGAATGGACTAATGGTTCTGTGGTTGACGTTCAAATGGCGAAACCTACATATTCACCGTTGGAACAAAGTGTGAAATAAGGACAGGAGCTACCAGAAGTTAGCTTCAAACCCCTAGTACACAGAAGGTACCTCAGGACTAAATTGTGGGCATAACAGTAGGAGTAAAGTGACCTTCTGCTCTAACCCGCCAGTTCATAAACCTTCTATTAGATAGGCAAGAGACTATTAAGTTTATCTGTATCGCCAATACTAAGTTTCACTGCAAGAAGACTATAACTTTACTATGAGTAGGTTAAGCGGTCAAGCTGGTTCACATAGAGGTGGCTGGAAGCACAATTCACTCAAGCGGTGGGTTGTTTGAAGCAATGGACCCCAGAGTGGCACCGCAGGTCTTGGAACACTAGCAACACAGGGCATACCACAAAGTTACTTTAGAGTAGTGTTGTAAAATTGTAGAGGTCATTACAGTTCCTACTCTTACGATCCCATCTTCAGACAATTGGAAAAGTGCAGAGCATACGCGGAAGATGATGAGACGTGAAACATTATCTATGTGAATGCCCAGCCTGAGCCGGTTGGGATACATTCAACAAGTGCCAATACTCCAACTGAAGAGGCTTTGAGTAGCTGTGAAAAAAAGGAATTTTACCAAATCCGCTGAGTTGCTGGATAAGGTTTAATTTGGTTGGCGAAATGGCCTAAGTGCGGTTTGGCGGTCATGCGTCTCCCTTTACAACCAAACAACCACATTTTATACCCATATTTGTTAATGGGATACCATGGATACTTTATTCAAAACTTATTGGCATTAAAGGTTGTCATCCATTACTAATATATTTGTTTGTATGCTGTGTAATTTTGGTTTAAAGTTTTTAGTTTAGATTTAGGTTAGACATTTACCATTTGCATAGAATTCGTTCGGAGTTTTTTCCGGGTGCTTATGTATGTGGTTGATGTGTTTACTCGCTGCAAGTGGAATGTGTCGTCCGTGCCTATATTAGAATGGTAAAAAATATAAAAAATATTAGAAAAATATTTTTTGATAAAATCGGTAAATATGTAAAACGTTGACGAGCTGAACTGAACTGATCAACCGAATTGAACCACTTGCATTTCACACCCATTCACACACACATATATGCCTAAACTAACTTGTGCGGTTTGCAGATCACTAATTTATAATTCAAATTTAATTATAATTCAAAGCTTCTAGGTTAAGGTTAAGGGTTAAGAAGTGAAAGAGGAACATGCAGTGCAGAGTAAAAAAATAAATTATCTTGCAAATTTGTTAATTTAAACATATTCTAGGCATGCAAAATCAAATATTTTATAATTTCGAGCAACAAATTTGTAGTGAATCAAGGTATTATAAACCAAAAACATATAAAAAACTTTAAAAATAAAAGAAACGGCTTTGAAAGTATCCAATGCAAGGTCGAACTCAAGTTTCAATAGCCTTTGAAAGTTGATACATTTTGAAGAGTATACAAGCTGCTAGGGTTTCCTAAGCAAATTTAAATTTAAAGTAAAATTTTCATGAGCAAATTTATGAAATCAACTGAAGATAATGTACCTAAATATTCTTTGTTTTATCTAATGACTTGACTCATCAAAAACTGGACATATGAAGTATGTGCTACTGGAGCTTCTAATGTCTAATAACGAGTGATTCAAGTACCTTTTGAACAGCTAATTTTGACAGATGACGCGTGAGTCATGTCATGTCTCGGTCAGTTTTGTTTGGCATTTCATCATAGAAAGACATACTTCTGAACAACGTTTACAAATCGTTCAACTTTACTACAAAAATTCACGTTCGGTAAAGAATGTATTTCGTGCACTTCGCTGAACTTATGGTCAACATAATCGGTCTACTGAACAAACTATTCGAAACACCGGTAACTAGCTGAGACTGTCGATTGACTGACTGACTGGCGTGTGTAATTGACCACCCAGATCGTGTGATATCACACCGTTGGACTTTTTTTTGTGGAGATATGTAATTTCTAAAGTCTATACGAACAACTCCGCTTCGATTGAGTCCTTAAAAAACGCTCGAACGAGTTAGCGAAAATTGGACTCAACGGAGGGACCATCTAAGGCATAGCCACGGTCAAGGTTTGAAAGAGATAATCTTCAAAAAATAACTGCCAAAAAATGTTCTTCCGAATGATAATACACATTATCTATTAAATTTGAAGTTTTTGTGCTTTTTTTTTTTAAAGCAGGGCACTCCGAAATGGATCACCTTTTATAATTAAGATTTTGCTTAATTTAATAGAAAAACTAAATCTTACTCATTTCAATTTATTTAAGGGTTTCATATTTTATTATTTGTACTCAATGAAACTCATTCAAAACCACTGCAAAAGTTATTTACAAATTTATCAAAACTATTAGTTCTCATCTACATGTTGAGCAGACAATAGAACCGTTCTCTGAAACGCGCATGTGTGTTTGTGCATGTGCATAAATTTTGCAGACTCAGAGCCAAGCAAGCGGTGAAATGAAATGTAAAAGAAAGATATTAATATTTTAAGAAATGTAATTGTATTTTATTTTGGAAAAATAAAGATGTTTTAAAAAATAAATTAATAGTGTGCAGAACATGAATGAGTTTGAGCGATAAATTTTATGATAAATGAACATGTAGCTAATTTAGAAAATTAAAATAATAGAAATGAATATTAAGTTCTATTTTTGCCTAACATTAATTTTTGGAAACCAATTTCAGTCAATTCCATTATTTTCAGAAATAAGTTAAATAATAATATAGTACCCCTGAACAATTGGTCAACTGCATCACCTAAATTATTGAAGACTCCGAAAATGGCCAACATTCAACTGCTTTGAGTTTTCTAAATCATATATATGGCATTTCAAAGTAAATCATAGTCAAATATTTATCATGAGTGACTTTCGATCTATCGCGAACAAACTCTAAACCTAGTAGTAATTATAATTATTACCAAATTTACCAAACCTGCAACGACATATCCAGTTATAAATATCTGAATATGCCGTCCACGTACGTAACGGCACTGGAAACATAGAGAAAATAAAATTCCAAAGCAATATGAAAAAAGTGATGCTAAAAACACAAGACATGCAATGTGCAATGATACTCGTGGTAAAAAGTGATTAAATTTCTATGAATTTCTAATGAAAACAGTAAACAATTTTGAGAAAAAAAAGTAACAGTAAGAAAAGTTAAGGAAAGACAGTAAAGAACAGAAAAGACCAGAATCGGGTGGCACCTAATGCGTATTTTAGGTTTCCTCAACAGACCTCCACCATTACCAGCATTGAATTTGAAGGTCATCTCACCGGTAGCATCGTAATTTCGTTCGCCACGATTATGCAAATAACGACGCAGGCAACAACAACGTCGCAAACCTGGCACACGATAGATTAGCTGCAGGAAACCACCGCGAAAACGCGCATTCATATAGCAGTAGATGATCGGATTATAGCAGCTATGCGACATGGCCAGCCAGTGGAATGCAAACCAGAAGTATGGCAACGGCTCCCAGATTTTGAAGGCATCATCGTTGAGTAGAATCTGTAAAGACAGTCAATATTTAATGTCAGTATATAATGCAACAATTTTCCTAATTGGAATCGCGCACATTTCTGCGCTGTTTAAGAAGCTGCGATAGTGTGCTATATAAATATACATTTGGATAATTACGCACGTCTTGCACGTCTTGTAGACTTACCACCAGCACGTTGAATGGCAGCCAACACATGGTGAAGACGATAACAACCATCACCATCATCTTAATCATCTGTAAATAAAAAAAGGTAGATTTGCTAATTATTCGCTCGTGTAATAAGCTGTGGTTGCTAGCAATTAGAATTAATTACATAAAGGCATATGTATATATATTTCCAAAAAGTCAATGTAATGTACAATTTATCATTTGCCAAGCTGCGGTAACAATAAATTTTATATAATAACAGGTGAAATAGTGAACAATTCATGCAGCAGCCGATTGCGGCAAGAAAGAATTCATGATTAATTGACGACAGCATAACCGCCTACATATGAAATGTCAGGTTTGATTGTGTTTTTCCGCTGCCCTTAAGGCGCTCAATTTCTCAAGAGTGATTGGACAAACAAGGAGGTTCAAGAGTAAAGAAATTGTGATACAGAAAGTAAAATATCGAATATTTTCTTATATATGTTTATTCTTCGTTTTGTCCTTCAATTGTTGCTACAGACTATAATAGTATTGTTCGCCTATCGGTTCTATGAATCAGCTAAACTAAAAAGATATTTAATGGTTTAATGGTTCCCTACTTTTTTAAGACAAAAAAAAAAAACAANAAAAAAAAAAAAAAAAAAAAAAAAAAAAAAAAAAAAAAAAAAAAAAAAACAGACACTTCAAATTTAAGGGAGAATGTTTATTATCATTCGAAAGACAATTTTACAATTATTTTTTGAAGATTATATCTGTCAAATGTTGGCCTAGGCTACGTCCCAGATGGTGAGTCAAATTTTCGATGGCGAAAGACACGCGTAATGTTTTGATCCAAGGTCCGAATCGGAACGGTACACATCATTAGAACAAAAAGACTAACGGTGTGATATCAACAATCTTGGTCAATCAACCGGCCCAAAAGGTAAAATTACCTGCTCATCGAAGTGTTCTCTCAATAAATCCATTGATTGTGATGCGATGTGTGTGGAAAATGGCGCCATCTTGCTGAAACCAAATGTCGCCGAGACCACGAGCTTCAATTTCAGGCAATAGATATGTGCGATAATGGCCGCCATTAACGATTACATTCTCAATAATATGAAGAAATATAATATGAACCGACGGCACGGTCTTCGTGTTCACTCTCAGCTACGTCTTCTATTTTTTCGCTGCGTACAGGAAGTGATCCATTCGGTCTAATATCATCCAATACCGAATACTGGGTCTCAGGATGGGTGATGGTGTCGCGAATAGGACGAGAATACCAGTTGAAATCCGAGTGGCTGCTTCTTCGTCAGTTTGTCCATCTGTCTGCCCGTCCATGCAAGTGATAACTTCAGTAAAAACTGAGATATCTTAATGAAACCTGTTCACGGAAAGCAAGGAATGTTGGCAACGCAAACCACTACTACGGTCACAAAACGCAATTAATGGAACACCTCTAAAGTGCCATAACTAAGCTACGCAATTAATCACACAACTGTGAAGTTTAATTTTGTGCTATAAATTGTTTAAAAGTGGGCGTGTCCGCGTCGTTTAAAAGGTTTAATGTACATATCTTTCTAAGTGCTTAAGCTAAATCAACAAAACTTGCTGAAATAATACAAAAGGATCTGAAAAGCCTACAGTGGTGAATTGGACCAATGCTTTCCTGTACTTAATATAAAGATTTAAAAATTTTCGGGGGACTATATCAGCCAATATGTGAGTCATCTCAACGAAAATGAGAGAGCGTATTTTACTTATAACAATATATTTTTGTGCCAAAAATAGACAAATTTCAGCGAAAACTTGGCTAACCCCTATATAACTAATATCCGGGTTTTCGAACATCCTTCTGACTTTACTCTATATGATTGGTTTTACACCTTAAGGTACTTCCCTGTCTCTGAATCTTCCGAGTTGCAAGAGTATAAAATGTGCGGTTGCAGCCGAACCCTTGCTTACTTGCTTAAATTTAGCTTTGATTGAGTTTATTGAAAATATTTTTCTGTTTAGTTTATTAGGTTTATCTTAGTATTAATATTTTGGACAAGTAAATCTAGTAATGAAACTAAGTGTGCCTACGAATTAAAACAAACATACAGGAATAAGATACCAAATTTGAATTGAATGCTGCAAGGTTTCGTGGAATAAGGAATGTTCAATTATTTCCCAAAAGTTTTTAATATACAATTTTAGAAACGCCTGAAGGTATTTCCCTGCTTCATGCTCCTTGCAAGTTTTGAGAGTATAAGGTGTTCGGTTACAATCGAAATTAGCCCTCTTTACTTGTTTTATAACATCAGTGGCCTGCCTACCGAGCAAAGTGAAGAACTCGATTACTAAAACTTTTTACGATCGCGTTCCCAAGTGCAATAACGCCTCCGTGGCACTGGATGAAAAGTTCTCCTCCCTAAAGAAGGCATACTGGCACTGCTTGAAAAACAAAACAAAAACTGAAGTAGTGCAATTTGAAGCATGGGATTGAATAAAAGTTACTTTTCATAGTCAGATCTCTGTTAGAAGGCATTTGTTTCATATTTCAATAAATAATACCTTTGCTAACAATACTACACTCGGTAATAAAATTGAAAAACTACAACCAATAAATATCTGAAAATCATATTTTTATACTCTCGCAACAAAGTTGATTAGGAGAGTATTATAGTTTTGTTCACATRACGGTTGTTTGTAAGTCCTAAAACTAAAAGAGTCAGATATAGGGTTATATATACCAAAGTGATCAGGGTGACGAGTAGAGTTGAAATCCGGATGTCTGTCTGTCCGTCCGTCCGTGCAAGCTGTAACTTGAGTAAAAATTGAGATATCATGATGAAACTTGATACACGTATTTCTGGACTCCAAAGAAGGTTAAGTTCGAAGATGGATATGAAAATGAAAATCGGCCCACTGCCACGCCCACAAAATGGCGGAAACCGAAAACCTAGAAAGTGTCATAACTAAGCCATAAATAAAGATATTAAAATGATATTTGGCACAAAGGATCGCCTTAGGGAGGGGCATATTTGGACGTAATTTTTTTTGGAAAAGTGGGCCTACTAACTTTTCTGTACATATCTCGGAAACTACTATAGCTACGTCAACCAAACTGTATAGAGTCTTTTTTTTTTGGGCATTTCCATATACAGTTCAAAAATGGAAGAAATCGGATAATAACCACGCCCACCTCCCATACAAAGGTTATATGGAAAATCACTAAAAGTGCGTTAACCGACTAAGTAAAAACGTCAGAAACACTAAATTTTACGGAAGAAATGTTGGAAGGAAGCTGCATCCAGGGTTTTTTTTTAAATTGAAAATGGGCGTGGCGTCAACCACTTATGGACCAAAAACCATGTCTCAGAAAGTACTCGATCGATTTCAATGAAATTCGGTATGTGATATTTTCTTAACACCCTGATGACACGTACCAAATATGGGGGAAATCGGTTCACAACCACGCCTGAAATCTCGACTCAGTTTATCATGCGAGAGTGTAAAATGTTCGGTGATACCCGAACTTAGCCCTTCCTTACTTGTTTTCTATAGATCTTGTTTATTATTATTATTAATGTATGTTAAAGGATATTACATGTCGATTTTAAAGCTGCTTTTGACATCACGTAAAAGAGCTACCTTTATGCCGATATGTCTGAATTTGGTATCCCCGCAAAATTAATATGGCTGTGTAAAATAACGTTGAATAATACCAAAAGATCCACCAGCGAAGGCTGCCCTTGAAATCTCCAATTGACACCAAACGACTGGCGCGCTGTTCTTAACTCGGCTATAACCGCGTAAGCGGTTTCTACGCCGGTAAAGAAGAAGAAAAATATAAGACAGTCCTACAAACTTTTTTAAAATATCGTTTATCTGAGAATTTAATTACAATTTCGGGTACTCTCTTCTCTCAATGTTTTATACCAATAATAAAATTGCGACTTAACGCAGAATTTTAAAATTTTCCAAACCTTTACAAATGTGGATGTCGAATATTAGCGCTGAACGATCCTTTCCTTCTTTGTGTCGAATCAAGGTTTGGCTCAGAACAACGATGCCCCAGAAAGGATTGAACGGCTTAGCACTCATCAACATTAACTCAACATTGCTGTGTAATCAGCAGAAGTAATAGAATAACTAGTAAAATGAACAAACACCGTATTTATTTTATGCTGTAATATAAATCGTGAAATATGTACCGAAAATAAAATTATACTATACAGTTACACATTTCTCAAAACAAGTACAAAAATATATAGTTCCCTCCCCAAAATTCTACTCTCAATTTCATCGAATTAATGGGTTGTTCAGTAGCTAACTTAACGCAAAATAGAAACTTCCAGTCAATTGTCGCAAAGTATTTGATTGCTTTGTTAAAGATCTCCAAAAAATGTAAATATTTCATTCTACTTCCGCATACTTGTAACCAAATTGCGATTTTTAAATATAAATATACTATATTTCAATGTGCCTTCTTGCACAAGTAAAATTTCAGCAAGACACAAGTCGATCGAAGGAAAGAAAAACTATAAACATTACTCCCATTTGCAACTTGGAAGGCAATTCATATTATTTGGCGTTTACGACCCGCTTTTATGTAAACACTATTGCTAAAACAAAACTCACTTAATGTCTAGTAATTTACCAACTACTCTTTTTATGACTAGGAAGACTGTAAAAGAGGAGTTTACGCGATTTCTCGCCAACCTTTTATAGTGTTAGGCGCTCACGAAACTGTCTGCGCTGGGAGAGTAGTAAAATATAATTTCGAAATAAAAGCACAACTGAAAAATATTCGTAAATGCAGTAAGCCGTGGCCAATGCTTAAATCTATGTAAGTACACATGTATATACATATATTTATACATATCGTGAAACTCAGAAATAATGTGAAGCCTCTAAAGTCGAGAGTACGCTTTATTAAATTTTCGAAACTAATGACTATACTTTGTACGCGCCATTGTGAGTTACAAAAAATATTGCAATCATTGTAGCGACATGCACTTACATGCATATACATATATACTGGGTATCATATATAGGATTACATACATATATTCCATTCTGAGCGAATTGTGATTGCCGAAAACTTTTCAGATGTTTGCGTATACGTACGTATATGTACTATATAAATACATATACAGAAGCATTTATTGTTCATTGCGTGTTGGGCAATATTGGCTTTGATATTGCAGCTCCGCATTTAACACAAGTTAATATACTCATTTGACCGCAACTTGCCACATAAAAATTACGAAACGAGTCGATAAATAATTTTATTACTCCGTTAATGCTCGAAATCTCATTAAAGTAAGAATGCAAATAATAAATAAATAAGTTGCTGTGATTAGCACGAAGAGCTGTAAATTTTATGCAAGCACATCTTACATACAAATAAATTTATCGATATGTTTATGTATATAACCCCGCAAACATTTAGTGAGAGGCTTGGCATCTTCTAGTTTAATTAAAGCACATTTTTCTGTGAACTGTTCTTTAGGCATTTGCACAAAGCTATGCACGGGCTATTTGAACCATTCATTGCGTGTTTGCCTACTAAGAGGATGGCACGTACATTTCGCTACTAAGAATAAGAAGATAAATCAACTTTTTTATGGTAAAAAATCGATACAAAAGAATAGCTTCGAATTGCTTCCGCATATACTGTGTTCGCCAGATGTGGCCTCCAGTGACTATTTCCTGTCAAAAGAAAGATCAAAATAATGTAATCGTCGAAACTGGGGCATATTTTGAAGCAAAGGTCAAATGGTACTAGGAAAATGGTATCGAAAAAATGAGGGATCACTCAAATAATATTATTAGGTAAATGTAAATTAACGCTAAACTTCAACCAGTTCTGGGGGTTAACAAGATAAATGCCCTATCTACGTTTCGATTCGACTACTTAAATGATATTTCAGTTATTTATTATAAAGTTGTCAGAGGATAGAGCCATGTGTAGACGAAAGTGAGGATAGTTCTCTCAGCGTCTTTCATTTGGGAGTGGCCAGAACGATTCTTTTGCATATGAGCCAGGATCACGACTACCGGTCTTAGACAAATATCCCCTGGGTAGCCAAAAAATATGCGTCTACAGGTGCGCTAAAGTGAGTACGCGACACCCCCAATGAAAAGAAAAAAAACAGCCTCGGACGAGAGAAGGAGGAATACAGCAGTATTCAGTCTCCGGCTCTGAGAGTATTCGGAGCAATAATCGCCGGGGAAAGTAGAGGAAGACTACGTTGGGAAAAGCAGGTGGAGACGGACTTGGAATCTCCAATTGGCACCAAACAGAGAAAAGGAAGAACACCAGACGCGCAGTTGTAAACTCGGCTATAATCGCTTAGGCGATGTCTACGCCAATAAAGAAGAAGATTGTAAAGTAAAATAATTTTCATTTTGTGGGCGTAGCAATACTTGATTCCACCCATCTGCAATTTCAAGTTCCTCAGAGTATCTATCCCTTAAACCAACTTTTTGTGTTTGCTATCTCAATATGTTGCACGGAGTAATTTAGAGTTTCGTTAACTTAACGGTTGCATGTGGATCTTAATATAATCGGGATGGGGTTTCATGGTTAATATATATCAAATTGATAATAGTGATATAAATTAATTCGACTAACGGATAAGTTTAGCAAAACTGGCATATCCGGTTTGTAAAAAGACATAGTATTGAATCGACCATGTCGCTTGTAATATTGTATATCATAATTCCATATTGAAAATTAATTTCTCGATTCCAATTTATTTTTCTATTGTTTACTGGGTACAAAAAGAAGAACAATAACGTGGTGCCTACAACATTCATTACTTTATTAAACAAAAAAAAAAAAAAAAAAACGTTAACTCGGCTGCACCGAACCTAAAATACCCTTCACGGGTGCATTTCTTTTAGATTGTATGGAAGCTATATGATATAGTAATCCGATCTGAACAAATTTCGGAGATTACATTGTTGCCTTAGAAAATAATCTGTACCAAATTTCGTGAATATATCTTGTTAAATGTGAAAGTTTTCCATCTAACATCTTGCTTCCGATCGTTCAGTTTGTATGGCAGCTAAAGGTTACAGTCGTCCGATATCGGCAGTTCCGACAAATGAGCACTTGTTGAAGAGAAAATGACGTTTGCAAAATTTCAAAACGATATCTTAAAAACTGAGGGACTAGTGCAGTACAAACATACATTAAATGTCGGTGTACATTTCTGCACATTGAGGCAATATGAGTCTTCTATGGTTGTACAGCGCTTTTGATTAGCTGCGATATTCGCTATGACCTCCACTTTTAATCCCAGCGCGTAGAAAATTTTCGCTATACTGACGTATATGTATATCTCATGAAAAAAGATTGGAAATTGTACTCATTCTATATATTTGCAAATCATTTATTCAAAGGAAAATATGCATTCAAATCTAATATTGGCTTAATTTTGTGTTTTTTTATTAGAATTATTTTTTGCTATTAAGCTTACATTAGATTTAATTAAGAATCCATAAAAAAAACTTCGATTTAAAGAGACTTCGAGTTATGGAAGGAAAATTATATGAAATTTGACTTCTACCTGTATTGCCAATTCAAGAGTTTGAGTTATGCAGAAATTCAAGTTACAGAGGTTCTAGTTATGGTAGTTTAACTGTATATCTCTGTGAGTTCTGAATTTGATATAAAGGCTCAATGCTAGGGACATAAATGTCTGTGATTGTTTCAATATTTGAGGGCATATTTTCATGTTCTTTAGGCTACAAGGTGATCCTTCAAAATATACTTTGTTTTAATGATGATTTTTCTTTTAATCCAAGCTTATTTGGAAGGTGATATATTCATAAGAGTACTGACTTTTAAAAATAGAAAATATAAGCGACCTTGAGCCCAAAGGATTGTGCTACGGAACCTGTAAGTGCACAGGAACTGGATCTAGCATGTTCCAAAAAATATTAAAAACATACAACAGTACCATTGTAGATTTTCGATTCTAAACATTATCAGAAACACATAAATGCATTAAAATGGCGCAAGACTGTGAGAATATGTTGAATAGTATTTTTATATAATTGGATTTTTCTTCTACAAATTTTACAGGAGCAATGCAAAAATATTTCTCGCTGCAAATCTAAACCAGTTGTAAGTCTCGAAATTATTGTAATTAGCAAAGACTAATTTCTCGATAAAAATATGAAAAGGCAAAATTATTTTTCATATTTATACATATGGTTTATTACAATCTATAAATATGTATGTGTAAAAGTGGAATTTTTATTGATACTGAACATATTAATGATAGAAATTTGTCTCTAAGCCAGTAAAATTAGTTTATTACGCAAAACATTTTATATCCCACAGTTGATATATTTGTATTACCAAAACATAAATATTCAATATGATAAAATTTTATTAAATATACAATGGCACTTTGTCTCTTTTATCTTTCCCCAATAAAAATTACACCAAATGCCAAAGGAATCGTTATATGTTATTGTCAACATTTGTTTTCCTCATTTACAAAAAAAACCTTTTACAGTCGTACGTGGTTTGTGGCTACTGTCCCAGACCAACAAGCACGAACCATGTCTACAGCATATACATAGATTCACTTATTTGAATGTCCCTCTTGGCATGTACTTTACGGTTTTGTGTGGTGGGATTAAACTTTACCCTTCATTGCTATTAAAAGCTTTACAACAAGGAAGAACCACAGACGCAACTTACTAGCCAACATACTTTTCCGTACAAGCAACTTATAATTGTTAGCCTTGTTGAAGCACACCAGTTTCGAACTAGTTGAAAACGGATATAAAACCGCCTAGTTTCATTTTAAAAATAATAATTCGCCGACGTAAGCATGCTCTCATTCTGAAGCAATTACCTTACTGTCTGACTGTTTATTATAAAGTGAATGTGTAAAAAACTTCCAACCAAGCTCGCTGAACTTTTGGCGAATCACTATCGAGCTGAGTGGCTTGTCGTTGTTCCTTTGAAAAATATTCCTCTTCAATTAGCTAAGACTGTCACCTGGACGATTGCTTCCTTTGTACGGTCCCATTGTTTACAGTACAGGTCCGAGGCAATTGAAACAGAACTCGACCATTTCCATTATTTTAACTATATTTTCGACACTTGACCTTATGAATGCCTTTTTTTTTATCAAAACTATATATGATATAATAAACTATCTCTTTGACGCGTTCTCAAACAATACCGAGTCTAGCAATCATAACACTAACTGGAATCTTTTCAGTACGACATCTTCGCTTTCTGACGCCTTATTTATTGAGAAAATGATAATATATGTATATTTAATTTCCTTTTTACAGCTCCGTTGGAGAGATTCCGAGATAACAAGTTCTTTTTGGTGTAAGATGAGTTACATATTATTTTTGTAAGGAAGTCTTCTTTGATACATGGTTCAAAATGTCAATCAAGCAATAGTTCAAGGTACTCTTGATACCTAATAGATATTGGATCGATTTGAAGAGAATATACTTCCAGGTTCTTAAACGAGTCTTAGATTCATCGTATCCACAATTTTTTTAAATAAAATTATGCCTTGTGAAACACTTTTACTTATAATTTGCGAGAAATAAATTACAAAATCAAAAGATCTTTGCTGCGACGAAGCTTTGGATCGCTAATATGCTAAGTCTAGCTTCAATAAGATAATTCATTGACTGTAGTCAAAACTCATGTATATTCAGCAGCACCATTTCAAAGTATTATAAATACTTAAAATCTTTGAAAAAAGTTATGTAGTGTAAAACTGCTGATATGATAAGAGACGGAGATTCCTAATAGACATGCAAAATTGCACACTTTTCTAGAATAGAGTCCCAATTCCGACCATATATAGTATATTGTCAACCCACATGCATGATCTTGTTAATGAGTCTGTGCGATAAAACTATTTTTCTGTACCTAAAAACTTTGATAATGCCACGAGTCGACATGGCTTCGCTGGATAAGAACCAATTCCTATTACATTTGAGGAAAATCCATAATCGCCTCCAATCCTTATTATCACTTCAGAATTGTGGTAAATTACTTAAATGCTGGAAATTTAAAACAACGCAACCCTTTCCGAACACTCTTCTTGATCCGCCCTTGTGCACCAACAGCAAAGTGCGTTGAATGAAACATCAGAAGCGACGATAAACACAATAGCAACGGAGTGATGGTTGAATGTTTATCTCTGCGTAGATTGTAGGCACATTTCGACGACGTCAAAGCATTTTGTTGGAACTCGTTAAGAGCGCTTGAACAAATTCCCAACGCTATCGATGCGCACGCACATTTCGGCCCGACAAAGTGAGTGATGCGGGTCAAGCGAACGGTCAAAGTGTTGGACCAAAGGCAATAAATTTAATGGGCGAAATGTGTGGCAAAATTTCAATAAAATGCGGAAAGCGAATATCTACGTGCAACATACATATATGTATGTACAACTCATAGCGCCGCAAAATCAAACAAAGCGATAAGCAAATGTGTTGAAGTGGCATGAAAAAGGAAAACAAAGCGCTTCGTGATGTGTTGGAGGATGTGGACCGTTTAAATTTGCAAAAGTTACAGTAAAATTTCGTAACGGAACCAAGTCGAAATCGCCAATGGGCGCACAACGCGATGGTCAATGAAAAACTGAAATTCCAGAAAAGACAAAAATGAAGCAAATATTACATTGTGTTGTTATCTGCTGATGCAGTTGCTAACTTGAACTAGTCATTCCCGTGCTGACTCTGTCTTGACTTTTAGCGCCCTACGCCAGCTAACTTGGCCGCACTTTTCCATCCGTTTCTCACAATTTGGCAACTCTTGTATGTTTTGTATTTGTTTAATTTGCATGAGCTCGTCGAAAATGGTAACTGCTGCACATTAGCGTGCACTTAGCGGTGTCGTTAACATGAGCGTGCAAACTGTAATGTTGAACTTTACTTTGTTGCCAATAAATGCTTTATTTTGGTGATTTTGTTTATATGCCTTTAACTTTCAATGCATAAAATATTCAAATATGTACGTATATTAGGGTAAGACCATCAATTTTATTTCTTTGCATAAACGTTAAATCGTACTTATAGAATTCGTGGACTAAAATGATGTTTAATATGAGTTATGTTAGATGTGAACATTTTTAGTTGAAAAAAATTCCACTGCGATCAGGTTAGGTTAATATGCGGCTTAATAGGCTTAACTCGCGTTTCAATGGATCTGCGACGTCACTATCGATAACTTTACCAGAGTCTCATACCAACGCATGCAGAACAAGTACACAAGTTCACAAGAGATTACTTGTTCCTGACATTTTCTGCAGTCATCTCAATCTGTCAGACCTATTTTGCAGGCGTATGCCGTCTTCAGATTGTCAGGTGCTTTGTGCATTTCTGATCTATTGCTTTACACTTGACTTTGCAGTTTTGCATTCCTTCCATTCCAACGCTTTGTGACCTTTCTTCATCTATTTTTGTGTAGATCATCCTAAAGACAATGCATGTATTTAACAATGTCGATCACAATTTCGAATGACAGCTGTATATTACTCTTGACAATTTCATTTATTATCTCTTTGTCATTGATACTTTTATAACCTCACACTCGGTAGAAGTAAAGCAGCCTGTTCCCGGCAAAACTCTTAACTGCTTTTCTGGTTTCAAAGTTACTTCAGATAAGAGAAATGAAGTTATTTTCTCGATTGGTGCTTGACTGTCTTCGTAAATTTTAACTCTGGAGTTGCCTGTTGATGTATGAGAGGCTAGTTTCACGGCTTTCCCAATAGCAAAGACTATCCCTGAACTAACTCCATCCTTCATTCTTAAGCTATTCGTGTATCATTCCTTTACGCCAACCATCTTTTTCTATATTTACTCTGAAGCATCTTTCCCAATTAAAACATGGGATCAAGTAGTCGGTGCTTGCTAAACTTTAATTACCCACCGAACTATACCCGATGGTTCTATACTTAAATTTTTCAGCTGTCAGTAGTCGACCTAGGTTTAGGTCTGGGGAAACTTTATGGGAAAATTTATGTTTTGCCTGAATCCGGTCGAACTATTACGGCATATTTAATGAAAGCAAGTAGAAAAGTGTTATAATATGAATTTATGGTATATGAAATATATAGAATTTGACACACACCTTTTTAAACTAAGCTAAAAGTTTTCCTGGCAACAATTTTCTTGCTCCCATTTTAACTCATGAATGTTCTCACCCTAATGTACTCACCCTAATGTACCTACTTGTCTAGATAAGTATATTCAATCAGCGGCGAACTCTGGCAATATTTTCTTCTCTTAAGTTTGCTGCTCAGCCATTGTCTTTTTCTTTATTTGCTTCGAATGAAGTCTTGAATTTGCAAAAATCACGCTTAACACATTAAACTTGAGCCAGAAGTGATTTGCCTTTTTCATATTTTGTACCATAAAATGTTCACAATGCATTTACGACTAGACATAAATGTTTGAAGTTCCCATGAAAAGTTCTTTGCATTCAAACAATTTTATGCTTCTGCCATTTTAAAGTATAATTTTGGCTTAGAATGGCAATTATTATTGAACAACCAAAAATAGTTGATTTTAAAAGTATTAAGCATTGGACTCTTTTGATATTAATAGCAATTTGTACTGAATAAAAATATTATGATCTATTTCATAAAATGTTGTAATTGACATATTCTGGTACTATGACTGCAAAGTGGCCCCAATTTTTCCCCCTCCAACTTCCAATTTGTATTAAATTAGAAAATATATCATCTCTTCAGTCTCCGACTATCACTCAGCGTGAACAGTTCCGTTTCTAACACAGTGCGTTTGTTTTCAATTCTGTTTATCACCGCTATTCGTATTATAACACGTGCATTTGTTGTTTACTTAACTAAGCCGCGCTTAAAAAGTCAGTGACACAAATCAAAAATTTGCCAATATGCCCCCCGGGGCTTCTAACCTCGGAGATAACA
>NW_017535975.1:195999-218433 GCF_001853355.1 Bactrocera latifrons | reverse complement strand
GAATATCTAATTGGCGCCACGTAGCGAAAAGAAGAAACGACTGGCGCGCTGTTGTTAACTCGGCTATAATCGCGTAAGCGGTGTCTACGCCAATCGAGAAGAAGAAGAAGGATAACTAAGCGAAGTGAAATTCTGCCATCAAATAAACAGTCGTAGCACTCGCGACTTGGCTCCCTTGTCACTGTTGACAGTCATAACTTCGAAGTTGTAGATAATTCGTCTATCTTGGAATCAGTATTAATACTCACAACAATGCCAGCCTCCAGCGCAGAATAACTCTTGAAAACATTCTTCGGACTAAGTAGACAATTGAGATGTAAAGTCCTCCCTCGACGAACAAAGACCAAATTCTATAAGTCACTCATTATTCCCGTCCTGCTTTATAGTGCAGAGGCATGGACGATGAAAACATCTAATAAGTCGACGTTGCTAGTTTTCCAGTGAAAAATTCTGTGGAAGATTTATGGTCCTTGCGGATTGGCAAAGGGGAATATAGTATCATATATCGACAATGGAACGATGAGCTGTGCGAGTTATGCGGCGTCATTGACGATTCAACGAATTAAGAGCCTGCGACTACGCTAGCTAGGTCATGTTGTACGAATGGATGAAAAAACTTTAGCTCTGAAAGTATTCGACGCAGTACCCGCCGGGGGAAGCAGAGGAAGACCTCACTCCGTTTGAAAGACCAGGTGGAAAAGAATCTGGCTGCTACACTTGGCATCTGCAATTGGTACCAAACAGCGGAAAGGAAAGAACGACTTGCACGCTGCTGTAACTCGACACGTAATCGGTGTCTACGCCAATAAAGAATAAGAAGAAGATATTCTATGCGACTATTGGCACAAATTGTTGCATTCCGCCCAAGCGCGATACCTCAAGGTGACAGAAATACAAATATTATATCAAACTTCAGGGAGGTGTCCATACAGGCATATATAAAATTTGTGACTTCTTTAAATAAATATGAATAAAGTATGAAAATATCAGTATCAAATTAAGAAAAGTATTTTTACAATCGGTATTTCTTTGATCATATAAATATTACATATTATATTAGACGGTATATATGTATATGGAAGCGCATTATCACGTTCGGTAAGTGAAAGTAACTTCATTGCAGGATTAACTGGTTGGTTGCCAATGATTGCGGCTGCAAAACGAAATATTTAGTTGCCTCATCCGCCGATAGCTGAGCTAGGTAATCGAACAAACTTAATTCGATAATATGACTGGCTACGTGGCTGCCTGTTGACTCGTGCGCCAGCGATGAGCCACCATGCAAACATACAACGGTGTATCTTTATATAAAAGCATTGTCTATGCGCCCGGTAATGGAAGAGAGCTCTTTATAACAAAATATTTGCTTAGTGACATGCAATAGAGGTTAGCATTCGAAAGCGGGAGGAAGCGACTGCCTGCAGCAATCAAATACCCATATTTATGGATTATATAAATGTTGGTGGCTAAACACTTGTGGCATCACACCAAACCCACACCTCGCTCCGGGCTTGTGTCTCAAGTCAAGTGAGGCTAAACGTGAGGTCGCCGAAGTCGGCAATCGAAAGAAGGCATTGAGGCAAACGGACGGGCACCGCAGATAGGCAGTGAGTGTCTAGCAGCGCTTAGTCAAGCCTGTGCCGAGTCAATATGCAGGCGGGTGCGAATCGCGGGTTGCCGCCAGCAACATAATTTCAGCGGCTAAAGGCAGCTAATGTCATTTGTGTTTTCGCTCGTGTGGAATGCCGCTGCAGCGCGCGATTCACCTCTTGAACCTTGACTACTTTGGTTGCTGATATTTTTCTCTCGCCTTTTAGCTCAAAATAATGCGGTTTTGATTTGCAGGAAATATCATGCCACAAAGGCAGCTAGCCCAAGCTACAGAAGGAAGGTACAAGATGTCCACATCAGACCTCAGAAAACGCCATGTGGCATGTGTGCGCAGCATGTGGCCGAAGGTGTGTGCTTTCGATTTCATTTGTTCAACAGGCTCAAGAGAGTAAATCTAGCACCGTATAAAACTCCACTGGATATTGAACCAATTATATTTTTTTCTAAAGACTTTATTCCATTTTGGTAACTAACTTCCGAAAACAGAAATTACTTTTTACTTATGACAAATTTTGCAGAGAAAAGCCAATATTGCTATACAGTATTATTACACATTGGACTGCTACTGTTATAACTGTTGTAAATTTTCACTATAATTATGTCCCATTCTCATGGACATTAGTAGCGCGTGCAGCACTTTGCTACTTTTACTTAAACTCCGGTGGTACGAAATTTATATCACAGCTCAATGATAACTTGATATTTCTGCCACGTAATACAACGTGATGGCATCAGCAAAAATGCAGGAAGAAAAAAGAAAATGTTAACTGAAATAGCTTAGCACCGATTTACGCAAACAGCAAAGTGACCGTTTGATGTCCAAGCGCTCAAATATACGTAATAGTTCAACAGTTTAAAAGCTAATCCAATATAATCGTTAAAATATCCAGTAAATTAACAGGGTGATCCAAATGCTGGTTTTGAAAAACAAGATTATTCGAAAGTTCTAAGAAAGTAAAGCAGTGGAGATTTCATTAAAGTGGTTAAATATTTGAAGGTATAGACGTATAGAATCAATAGATCAGACGATTTACTTGTACACTGCGGTATATATTTACTTATTTTATCAAAAATTTGCGCATGCAAAATGCATTTTGTTACCAAAAACTATATTAAATGACAAAGTAACAATCAATTTTTGTATGAGAAATGAGAACTACAAGTTAGTATAATTCCCTACAGGGAACTCGCAGCTCATCGAGTGATTTGTCCACATCCAGTCACCAGAGCGTTCAAATCATCATCAATTAAAATAAGTGATTGTAATCATTGCAAGTAAAGCTGTAAATGCGACAACGTTACCGCGGCGCTTAAATATCGCAGAGCTGTTGAGTAGAGATGGGAAGTTGCTATTGTAATGAAATATCGCTCATTACAAATCGAACTATTTTCGGTTCTAACTCATCGGTTGAGATTACTACATTAGACATCCATATTATTTCTAGCCCAACTAAATGCTTCAAGCAACAATTTCTTTCAAAACAAAATCCAAACATTGAACAAGTAATGAACTTTCTGCAAACTTTTAACATTCAGAGAATGTCCGTGTAACTTTTTCTTATTTTCAAAAATAAATAGAATTTTAAAGGACCCGTCGTTTTACAAGATAGATAAAAGAGCTAAACCTGTACCAAAACTCGAGTTTGAGTAGTGGAGAACCGAAGCTAAAATACCCTCAAAGGCGCATTTCTTATAGCATAAATCATCTATTATAGGTAGTTTTAAATGCCACACATTTTTGTTGGTAAAATGGTTAGATCTGAAAAAAAAAAAAATTTCGAAGATTCTTGCCTTGGATGCCTTGGGTTGGATTTGATTTGGATCGGTAAGTTTGTATGGCAGCAATTTCAAATCGAGACCTTACGATCTGAAAACTAGTTTGCTTATACACAAGCTTAAAATGTATATATTACAAGGCCTCGAACCTTTCCCTTATATGTTTTTTAGCATCAGCAAGCTTAATGTACCCTTCTCCTTACAAAATCAGCAGTCCATAAATCGTATTTGGGTTGAAGTTGTAAAGTTATTTAAAAAGTAGAAACAATTAGGTGATAGTCGTACTCAGGCTACTTGCATTAATCACGACCTTATCAAAGCTCCGACATCTTTACGTCGTTTGTGATCATATAAAACAAAATTATTTATGCGTGTGCCTCACTTTGATGAAATTGCGTGATATCCAACTGTTCGTCAGCGGGGGCATTCGCACCAGCAATATTTCAGTGTTTCTTTCACGTTCACAAGTAGGGTGCGCCACTGTCCAGCAGAGATGACCCCAAGTCAGAAAAAAAAAAAAAACACGAGTGACACATATGTGCCCCCCGGCGGTCACCGACTCTTGGTCGGTTAGTGTACGTTGATTTGTTTACCTAGGGGCATTTAATGGTTTTTGTCTACCTTCATTTATACAGACATTCACACACACACACGCATACAAAAGTGTATCAGTTGCCATTTGGTTGTTGTAGTGTTTTCATATTTGTATTGTATTTTTTGCACAAAACCGATTTAACCGTGTTGAAGCGGATGTTTAAGTACCGTTACTGTAGCGCCGGTGACTGTGGTTTGTCTACGGCTACTGTATACTGCTATGTGGCGTTAAATGACTGCCAGCGAAGCCAACAAGCGGCTAAGGTAATGATGTCAGTAGATAATGAAAGCAGTTCACCTACAAAGCTAATGTTTACAGCGCCGCAATTACAGTGCGTGCATCGTATACATACATATGTACGTTTATATATAAACATATTAACATATAAAAGGTGGACTTGCACTTGTTTAAATTTTCTGCTGCATACATCACAGAGTATTAAAATATGTTTACGAGTCAACACAGTGCCCTAGGATAGCAACTATTCGGGGGAGGGGAAATTATTATAATAATTATTTTTTTTTTTTTTAATATATTTTTTAATTAAATACAAAACTTGAAAGTATTGCCTCAAAACTGACGATTCCAATGTCAGTACCGCTCATAACTTCATCACCGTACTGTATTTCTGTATTTAATTTACGAGGTAATGTAACTTTAATAGTTTTTAAATTAGCATAACAAATCAGTCAAATTTTTCGTAAAAAGTCGAACATTTTCCTTCAAATTGGAATTTCGGAAAACCTTCGACGTTGAAGAAAACGGTTATCTAACCCATGTACCTCGATTTTTGGTTTCGGCACCAAGCTTTAAGGGCAACGTAAACCCAACATATTTCTGAGACACGCTTACTGAACTGTTACCATTGCCGTATTTTTAAATAATTCTTAGTTAAAATTTTATGTAATATTTTTCGAGTGTCATACTTTATTGCCCCATTAGCTTTGGTAAAAGCATTTAAGTGTGTAGTCACCAAAAACTCAAAAAAGTTTTTTGTTTTGTTTTTTTCGTAGAAATTAACCTCACGACCTTGCCTTATAATTTTAATTTTCAGCAAAGTGTTATTCTATTGGAGACATTTGCTTAATCCCGATTCTTATTTATCAAGAAATTATAAAGGGTTTCCCAAAGTTAACGCCATTTCAATTAATCCTCACAATACACGAAATTAAAACACTATTCGAGCATATTTTGTATGAAATTTGAAAGTATATACCGGCAACTCTCCTTACTCAAACGTTGCTTAATCTCCGTTTTGTATAGATATATGGTACTAAGTATAATCGGTATTAAGGCTGTTTAAGAATTATTGTAAATATCAATATTACTCTTTACTTCATTCAAGACGCTAGAAGGCAAAAATAAATATAAAGATTTTCCAGTTTACCTAAAGGTCAACTGAAAATTTTCCTCAAAGCTAATATTCGTGGTTATTCACCACTTCGGCAGTGAACAAAAATCTTTGGTCTGGTCAATAATGACTTTACGAGCGCGATATGAATAGAAAAGCATATGGAGACACCCGAGCCCAGGCCCTGTTTTATTCTCGGAGGATCCGTTGATGTCAAAATAAGTTGTTTAAAAAGCTGAAACTAAGAGAATTTTCGAAAAATTAGGTCGAGCGCCGGATTTTTCCAGCTTTATAATCAAACTGGTTACATTAATAGATGGCATATATATAGCAATAATACTTTTATATACATTATATATACTCGGTTATATATTTGTATGCACGTTTACATTTGATAGATGGATAGATGTACACCTGGTGTGTATTAAAGCGTTTTGCATTTGCCAAATTAACATGCGATTTTAGTGCAAATCAACGATGCAAGTCACGTTTTCCGACTGAGCAATGTTTGAGGAATACCCAACCAGAAATAGTTTGGAGTTAACTACGGTGTAATCGCATTTACACACTCTGAATAAAGGATGATAGCATATATTCGAGTTTAAGTGTAATACTTATATTGTTTTTACTATATTTTTGTATCTGTCGAGTTCTCATAGTTATGCCTACAAAAGTAGATTAATTTCCTATTACAAAGAAGTTGATGAGAATACTTTCCTCTTTACAATATCCCTCTCATTGTTTTAATAACTCTAAGTATTTTCAAACGAAATTTTTGGCATTTTGTATTTCACTTCTTCTCCAAACTTCAAGATATGCTAATAAGAAGCTTGCATAACCTATTATCAAAGTGTTTTCGCATAAAAATAAGAAGGCTTGTTTCATAAACTGCTTTAATAGTGGGATTTCTACAATAAATATCGCTGTGTTCTCTCGAGGCGTTCAACTTTTTGATATCATTTCATTTCCGGCAATCTGTAATTGGGACACATTAAGTTTGCCACGATATTTGTAACACGCAAAGGAAACGCCTGAGACTCTGTAAAGTATATATAAAAATGATCATCGTGACGAGTTAAGWCAATACAGCCATGTCCGTCTGTACATCAGTCTGTATATATATGAACTAGTACCTCAGTAATTGGATATGGATTTAGAATTCGCTGATATCGCTATTCAGCTTATAACTGTCCTACTACCAAGCTTTTCATTTGACGAGATATTTCATTCAAATTTATCATCATTCGAAAGTAATGTTCAGATCGAGTCACAATAACATACTTGTACATGTATGTACTCGTATGTATAAAATATTGTAAGAAATATGTGTACTTGTGAAGGGAATTATTGCTACGGTGCAACCGAGGCAATGAAGAAATACCAATATGGAGCAGAACAGAACAACCATTTGAAAATGTGAGAACTAAAAATATTTTAAATTTGATAACAACACGATATAGATTCGTCCTTTTCTCCACAAGCTCATATAGCTGCCTTACAAACTTAATGATCGCAATCAAGGTCACCTTACGGGATATCTTCACAATATTTGGCATGCGATATTACCTAAGGCAGTAACGCAATCTTTGAAGAAATTGCTTAGATCGGATCGCCATACTATATAGCTGACAAAAAAGCTGAAAGATCGGAGTCAAGGTTTTATAAGAAGCGTTTCTATTTGTGGAGTATATTATAGCTTCGGAAGAACATTGCGTATTCCTCTACATGTGAGCTCTCGATATTTTTGTAATAGCGTACTTTGTTTCGAAAATTTCAACATTCAATCTATCAGTGTTTACAACGGGAGCAACAATTTTTTATCATGATCCAATATTTATACAGGTAAATTAAAAACAAATTGCATCGATATCAAATTATAAACTCCCCTTAATTGGTTATTTAAACGTTTTATTATTATTTTTGAAAGCAAAATGCATTTAAGATCCAGCGACACTTGGATAAATATTAACGACCAATTTTCTTAAGTCAACGAACATTTGTGTGGACCTTGAAAATGTTGAAAGAACATATGATTAATAATAAATATTTTAAGCATCATTCGAAATTGTTTTTCCGTAAGAAGCTCAGTTCAGGTACTATAGCTGTAAAGAAAGCATTGCTCTGGCTGGAGATCCTACGGGTACGACATATAAAAAAGGTTTCAAAATTATAAGGAATACAATATCAATATAATATTGTACCAAGTATGGTTGGTTTGGTATTAATAAATCTCTTAAATTTGGGTAAGTGCCGTAGATAGATTTTAGTCATGAAATTTATATATAACCTCTTATTCTCTAGTATCGGCAGACAGCACCAACTGTAATGCGACCGAAAGTTGGCTCGTACCACAGATTTCTGGAATTCCTCTTCTTGTTAATGCAGTGACATTGGCAGCAACCATTCTTCCATTTACTCCCAGCGAGAGAAATGTAAAACTCCTTCTTTTAACTTGTCATAACCCCACTGAGCCGTATGAGTTGAGCATAGGTGATGTAAACTCATTAAATTCCTCTCCGCTTAATCCCGATGACGAAATAATAGTCGTTATACACGGCTGGTTAAATGATAGGAGTTCACCTATGTGCCAAACAGTGGCAGCAGCCGCAGTCACCAGGAACAATACAAATGTGATTCTTGTGGATTGGGGTTATACAGCCAAGAATCCCAACTATATATATGCTGCCAAATCAGTCGGGCCGGTTGGCCGCATTGTCGCTAAGTTTTTTGATTTCCTTTGCCAAAATATACCAGTCACCTGCTAAAAGATCATAGTGATCGGTCACAGTTTGGGTGCACATGTCGCAGGCTTTGCTGGAAAGTTTTATACAGCTGGAATAATCTTTGCTATTTATGCCCTAGACGCAGCTGGACCTCTTTTCGATTACTGCGATCCCGAAACACGATTGTGTGAAAGCGATGCAAAATACGTGGAGGACATGCACACTGATTCCGAATTCTTGAGTATGAGAGAACCACTCGGGCACGCTTCTTTCTATGTGAATGGTGGAGAAAGACAAGACAAATGTGCACCTGATTTTTTGGGTTACTGTTCGCACCTGGAATCGGTTGCGTATTGTGTACGGTCGCTCAATGGAAATAGGTACCCGTCGATAAGGTGTGCAACGTATACTGATGCCACGAAAAATGCATGTGGCTCTACGTTTACACCAGAGTCAATGGTCTGGTTGACACATACTAATATCAGAGGTATATTCTATGTGAATGTTACTGATGAACCGCAATACAAACTCGGTTTTGATAATCTAATTAGAATTATGAATATTTAAAAAATATATGTACACCACATCATAATTTATATGTTTATACACATGTTATATAGTATGTATAGCGTATATTTTCAAAGAAATAAACAAGATGATGAGAAAACCATGCACCTTTGTACCTAATATGAATTAAATCGGTAATCCTCAGTTTTTTTTATTGTTTATTATCAGAAATTGCTCCACTAGTTACCGCAAAGGGCAAATAGATTGGATTAATGGTGTATCATCTTACTAAAAATCGTCGTAGAAACATATTTAAAGATCCTAAACAAGTAACTTTAGAGTATTTAATTCAATTTTTTTCATATATCCAATATACTAAATCAAGCTTCACGCTTTGGTTCAATCTGTATCGCCTAAATAAGTTCTCGCAAAAAAAATACATAACTTTCAGATTCATTTTAGGGTTATATATAGCACCGTTATTTTCGGTAAAATATTAAGAGAAATTTTATGATTTACTCACTCCCAGAAACCTTCGGCTTTATTTGCAAAAACCTGGAACAGTCGATGCTTACAAGAGGATTTCTCTTGATACGAGCTTTTCAAAATTATTAGCCTTGGTCAGAGAAATTATTCGAGCTGCAGAGCTGAAGAGAGAAGGTAAAATCTTCTCCAAGAATGGGAAGCAAATGGGTCTGGTAGTGAACTAGAACAAGGCGATATTTCTCCTGTCATCAGATAAAACACTGTCGCATTCGCGTCTACATTCCCACGTCACTGATGACAGTCAGCATTTTGAACTCGTAGATAATTTCGTCTATCGTGCCAAGAGGTGCTACTTCGGACTGAATAGGCAATTGAGAGTTAAAGTCCTCTCTCCACGAATAAAGATAAAATTCTACGAGTATCGCAGTCGACGGAACCATGAGCTGTGCGAGGTATGCGGCGTCATTAACATAGGTCAGCGAATCAAGAAACAGCGGCTGCTCTGACTTGGTTATGTTGCTCGAATGGCAGAGAACACTCCAGCTTTGAAGATTTTCGATTTAGTACCCGTCGGTGGAAGCAGAGGTAGAGGAAGACCTCCTATATATTGAAAAGACCAGGTGGAAAAGGACCTGTATACTACTTGGAATCTTCAATTAGCGCGCTGTTGTAAACTTTTTGACCTTTTAATTTATGATGATTTATCAAATCGATGCTTTTTTCTAAAAATCAGTTGTTTCAGTGGAAGTGTGCTTGTTCTGATTTATTGAAAGACAACTTCATAGCGTTCATCGAAATTTAATTTAAAAGCTATTAACTCAAATTTTGAAAAGACTATCGAGGGATAATGTATTCTCCGGCCTTCAGTATAGATCGGATCGGTATGGACTACCAAGGCAAGTGGAGTGCCAGTTTGCTTGCCGATGACGGCTGGACATTTTCAAGGGATACTCCAAAAATAAAATATCGCCGAAAAACATCGACAGTAATATTTTAAGGTACTCTTTGGTTAACAAAATAATATAAGAATAATATATCTATCGCTGTTTCTTTTAACAAAAATGCTCATAGCAAAAAAACTATATGTAGATGATAGAAATAATCTGTAGCTATTTTCTGCATTTGTGGCAATTTTTATGTAATAAACACTTTGTTCTGTTCATGTGACAAGAAAACAAGATTTTTCTTTAACAGTGTTATTATCTCTAAAAAAAAAAATCAAATAATGGTCAAACATGATTTTGCATTTCATTTAATCTAGGCGATCGAGAGCTCATGGTATAAACTCAAAATTATTCATATGTAAATTTAATAATACTTTTAATTTTTCGCGGTGTATTTCGGTAAAAACTAATTGTCCATCTGTCTATCCCTCTGACTGTTATATACGAACTAGTCCCTCAGTTTTTAAGATATTTTGAAATTTGGCAAACATTCTTTTCTCTTCAAGAGATGCTCATTTGTCGGAACTGCCGATATCGGACCACTATAACATATAGCTGCCATATAAACTAAACGATCGGAATAAAGTTCTTGTATGCAAAACTTGCACATTTCACAATGTATCTTCACAAAATTGTTCAGATCGGCTTACTAGAGTATATAGTTGCCATGCAAACCAAACGTTAAGGGGTTGTATGGAATGCTTTTACATTGGACGTGGTATTTTCACGAAATTTGACATGGATTACTGCTAAGGTTATAATATAATCTCCGAAAAAATTGTTCAGATGAGCTTACTATAGCATATAGCGTCCATACAAACTGAACCCATAGTTACTAAAAGAAATGCACTTAGGATATATTAGCTTCGGTGCAACCTAAGTTAACTGTTTTTCGAGGCTAGCTAGGTTAAGTGCGCCGTCTTTAAACGCATTTTTCTCGAAACTGTATTTTTGAAATTACTTGGCGAGATTTCTCGAGAACTACTCAATCAATCTTCATAAAATTTTCATTAAAAATTTTAAAATTTTTTAAAAATATCTGCCAAAAATCCAATTTTCCGCTTTTTTCTTCGTCTAACATTTAAGTTAAGGTTTTAAGGTATTTTTGCACTTTCGATGATTCTGTAAGGAGTTATGCTACTAACGCGGGCATATCTTTTTCTGAGGGTTCACCGGAAATTAAGTCGCCATGACCGAGTTTAAAATATTTTTTCCCAAAAATTTCAAAATTTCTTTGTTAATAGTGTACATATGGTTGATACAATAAAAAATGCTAACAAAATATTGAATTTTTTATATATGAAAAAAGTTTTTGAAAAATGCTTTTTAAGCGCTAAACTTAACGAATTTATTTTGTCGTGTTGCTGACAACCGTTATGTGAATAATAGTATAAGATTCAACGTTTTTTACAATTTCATCAACACATCCTTTGCTCAATTCATAATTTTACGAAGCTCAATCCACATTTCTCTGCGAAATTATCTCAAACGCATCAATTCAATAGCGGTGAATGTCACAGCAAAGCGTTACCAGCTTAAATAAATCGACTGACAACAGATTTGAAGATGAGTTATGCTCTTAATAGCAACAACGAGACAGCGAAGAAATGCAAACAAATACTTTTTATGGGGTTTTATGAAAAACTGCAATAAATAACCAGAAAGAGGGCACTTGGGGAATATGTTAATGTGTTTGTATCGGAAAGCGCCGGCAAATGTTTAAGTGTGCAGCAACGAGGAAGCTATTTATTGCTGCTGCGACCATTTTTGTTATTTTCGTTGTAGTCAAGAGGCAGCTACAATGCCGGCAGAAACCAGAAAAGACACTGCGATGCGCCGAAGGAAGTTCGGTGGCTGGGCACAAACAAGTTGAGTGGATAGATGGAGCTTAATGCGCATACATACTAATATATATGCATGCGCTTGTATGTGTGTTTTAAGTATGTAGCAGATGAGTATGTTTACTGTTATATGCAAAAGTTGCATGTGCACTTAAGTTGGTCTACGGATAAATGCATGCGCTGGGAACTACAAAGCAGGAAGATGCTCACATAATGACAACAACAGCAATGGCTGCAACAACAACACTGCCAAGAATAATAAAACTGCAATGTATTGCTCGTAAAATCTGGCCTACAGCTAACTTATTGCACTTGGCGTAAAAGCCGCGTAAAAAGTGAAAGTGGCAAAAGGAAGAAGCGACAACAATGGATTTGCAAGTACCAAAACAACAAAACAAGAAAAAAAAACGCACGCAAACTCACGCAAAAAGACAATGCTTTCAACAACGGAAAGACAGCGCGACTGCGCACATAAACGATGGTGGGACGATACAGTCAGTAATGATAGCTATAGCAGCACAAGGCGAACACACACGGTCAAGTGAACGAAAAATCAGCTGTGAGAAAAAACGGACCACAACAAACAAAGGCCGTTGAAATGAAACCGAAATGTGCCAACAAAAAATTTAAGACCTGATATTGGTGGAAAACGGCAAAATGATATGCGCCAAACGATAGACGAATAAAGCCAGTTGGTTGCGAATTTAAATGTTCGCAGGCGGCAACGCGGGGTGTGTGTGGAATTGAGATGCAAACGGTAGCCGCATACACTTCGTACACCCACAAGTGCGATAGTGCACGCACACAAAGCGCTCTTATAACGGTACTAGCGATAGCTATCAGCAAAGGCGTAAGTATCAACTTGAGCGCCATCAGCACACGCTTTGACTCATTCAATGCATGCTCCATCGCATTTACTGCCATTTCCCACTGTCTTCGCCTTCACCTCCATCGATAATGTTGTGTTGCGTTGTGGGGTGGTGTGCGAGTTGGCTTGTCAGCAATCGCCAAGCGAATCTTCTCATGTGCGTCATGACACATTATCGCGGTCTTGATTGCCAAGTGCTTGTCGTGTGCGATGCCAGCTCACGTGCGGTGGCTGCACTGTGGTACACAGCGACCCAGTGATCTGAATCCATAAAATATACAGCTGCAATGCAATTGGCTTCAATATTCTACTAAATTTAATTCAGAGAATGATAGTTGGTAACTTACTTATATTTATTTTGTGGCTATATTAAGCTATATAAATTTCACAAAAAAGCCAGAAGGGATCTGGTCCGTTGGTTTTTCTTTTCGCATCCACGAAAGCCTAATAAACCGATGTAAAAATATCATTACTTTTGTCAGAATTAAGAAAGCTCGCTTATTATTTTTACAAGCAGTATGACTCCCATTCTGGTGCTTAAGCACGTAGGCTCTAAGTCTCCGAGGCCCTCAACCTGTCGCTGAATACTCCTCAAATACTCGATAAGTGGAAAATTGGAAGAGTGATCCCACTACTGAAACCTAGGAAAACCGCCAACAAAGGGGAGTCTCATCGCCCGATAACTCTCCTTTCAACCACCAGCATGGCTTCCATAAAGCTCGCCACAGCGCTGAGCGTCATAAACATACATAAGTTCATATCCTCATCCACCTAATGAGAGGACGATCCTCATAGCATTGCACTTGTCAAAAGCCTAAACCACACAACGATACTTGAGGACATCGAACAATTCACGCTCCCGCCAGGCTTGTAGATGTGGACTATGTACTACCCTAGTGGTCGGCAATCACTGACGGCGAGCTCGAGTTGCCGCGAGAACTGCAATTGATCCCCGTACAACTTCGACATACCAAATATATTTCCAGAATACAACGAGTCCCCGCATGACTGTAACTACCTGTTTGCATGCGCGTCTAACTCCACACCTGATATCCTTGTCTTTATAGTCCGTCCACGTCGAAACAGCACGTTTGCTGGGCACATCCTTGGATGGCCTCGAAGACAAGTTTCAATTAATTTTAATTAAATAAATTTTAATTAAATAAATTTGTGTGAAATTGTTTCTAACATCTTCAAAGAACGCAAAGTTGTTCAATTGTTCCAACTTTAAGGTATTTTGGCTAAAGTAGTAGAGTTGATCTACTGTGCAGACCATTATTATAAGTCATTCTTTTGTTACATTTTACGCTCAACTGTGTCGTTGAACGTTGAGCCTTTGTGACTTAGTAGCGTGAATCAAAAGCGCTGAAAGATACTTCCTATACAATGAAGAAAGGAAAAAATGTTACTCTATGTTTTTACTCTTCCTTATCTACTCTATCTTGGGTATTCTCAAGGCTACTTACTTCTTTGCATAAAATGCCAAAGAAAATAAGAGCTAGAATGAGAATATAATGTTGTGTGATGAGTAGAAACTATGGACTACTAGTTATATTGTACAAAATGCTGGAATACAGCGACCCGACCTTTACTTTTAAAAGTCTTGACAAAAACCACAAGTATATCTGAGGAGTTTTATACACAATTAAGATACACTTTAGCCAACGAAAAAGTTGGGTATAATACTATCAATATTTTCGTATAGAGACTTAGGGAAAATAAACGGTAGGTTTTGGAATATTTGCTTGCATTCATAGTTAGGTCTTCAACACAAAATACAACCGCATTTGGGAATGATTATTGCGAAAGCATGGGTATTTTTTTTTTTTCAGAAGTGTCACTGTAAAAAACTCACTAAAAAGTTTTTGTTTGCTTAGTTTTATTTTTCTTCTCCGCCCTTTTGTATTGTCTTCTGGCTTTCTGGCGTTAGTAATTTTTTGTGCCATTAGCTCTGCCTTACTGACTGACAACGTAAAAAGGGAAACCTTTAATTGCCGAAGAGCAAAGTAATTACCAGCGTGCGATTTTAATTTGTTTCACACTCACTGCTTTTGTTTCAGTTTGCTTTCTACCTAGTAGCCTTTGTTAGCTGCTTCTTCGAAATTTCAAGCTTTCATTACACTCGTTGCAGAAGACCGTTATAATTATTAAAATAGACATCTTGAAGTTTTGTCAACGGAAACAGGTCATTTTCGTAATTTTCCGCTACGTTTGTTTGCTCTAAAGTTAAGAATGCACCTTTTCGGCACCTCCGCTCGCTTTTGCATTTTTTAGCATACGCATCAGTTGTCGAGTTACTTCGCTAGTTAATGGAACAATTATAAATATATGTTTGAACGAAAACTTTGTGACGACTATATTAAAATAGTAGGTAGGAGTTTAAAAATCTTTTTGTTTGATAAATTGTTGTTTGATATTGCTTTGGGAGCTAATCACATGTATTAAAAGCTACATTAGTCGAAAAGTTTATGGGAATAAAAAATAATCTATTAGAGAAGGAATTTATTCATGGAAGCATTAGCCATCGTATCTCTATAATTTTCTGTAATGAATCCAGAAAGAAGAATGATTCGAACTACTTCACGACCTGTCACAGAAAAAGCTTGTTAGTTGCCAAAATTTTTTTTTCGCCCTGAAGCACTATGTATCTTAAATATAACAAGTAAGGAAGGGCTAAGTTCGGGTCTCACTGAACATTTTATACTCTCGCATGATAAAGTGATAATCGAGATTTCATTATCCGTCATTTATATATTTTTTTATTTTGCTGTAAATTAATTAGATTAGATCAATTTGTGTACTTTGAGTATTGAATTGTATTTTTATTTAATTTAATTGCATTGAAAAGTTATAGTCCGATCACGACAATTTTTCCACAAGGGAAACCTCAGCTCAAATACCGTATTTGTGTAAAGTTTTATTCCGCTATCATCATTGATTCCTAATGTATATATTATACAGAGAAGGCATCAAATGGAATTCAAAATAGCGTTATATTGGAAGAAGGCGTGGTTGTCAACCGATTTCACCCATATTTCGGACATGTCATCAGGGTGTTAAGAAAATATTACATACCGAATTTTATTGAAATCGGTTGAGTAGTTCCTGAGATATGGWTTTTGGTCCATAAGTGGGCGTCGCCACGCCCATTTTCAATTTCTAAAAAAAACCTGGGTGTAGCTTCCTTCTGCCATTTCTTCCGTAAAATTTAGTGTTTTTGACGTTTTTCGTTAGTCGGTTAACACACTTTTAGTGATTTTCAACATAACCTTGGTGGGCGTGGTTATTATCCGATTTCTTCCATTTTTGAGCTGTATATGGAAGCAAACGACTCTATAAAGTTTGGTTGACATAGCTGTAGCAGTTTCCGATATATGTACAAAAAACTTAGTAGGGGGCGGGGCCRMGBCCABTTTTCCAAAAAATTACGGCCAAATATGCCCCTCCCTAATGCGATSCTTTTTGCCAAATTTCACTTTAATATCTTTATTTATGGCTTAGTTATGACACTTTATATGTTTTCGGTTTTCGCCATTTTGTGGGCGCGGCAGTGGGCCGATTTTGCCCATCTTCGAACTTAACCTTCTTACGGAGCCGAGAAATACGAGTACCAAGTTTCATCAGTATATCTCAATTTTTACTCAAGTTACAGCTTGCACGGACGGACGGACAGACGGACAGACGGACGGACGGACAGACAGACATCCGGATTTCAACTCTACTCGTCACCCTGTTCATTTCGGTATATATAACCCTATATCTGACTCTTTTAGTTTTAGGACTTACAAACAACAGTTAGGTGAACAAAACTATAATACTCTCTTTAGCAACATTGTTGCGAGAGTGTAAAAATTACTTGTCACGTTTTGTCCGGGGTAAACTCCTACCTACTGAACTGATTTTAGTAGAATTTTGTATGTTGTGCCCAGAATAAGCCAAATTTAAAAATAGGATAGTTTATAAATCAATTATGTATGAGTTAAAGCAAATGATGTATAAAAGAAATATTTATTCGGAAGCATAAGTGTTCAGAATTAAAAAAACTATAACAATTTTACTTTTCATAAAATGCTAAATACTCATTTCCCTATACTAATTTCTTGGCTTGAGCTTATTTTCCTAAAGAAGCGGTTTTCCGACATTTGACTAAGAGTCAGAGAGAGAGAGCCTCAAGGGATAATACGGAAATATAGTGTACTAAAAAAAACGGTAATGGGACATAATATCTCATATTATTAAACAAACAGTTGACAGTCGTAACTGCGTAGATAATTTCACCTATCTTGGAGCCTGCCTTAACACCAACGACAATGTCAGTCTTGAAATCCAAGAGAGAATAAATCTTGCTAACAGGTTATGGTATTTCGTCTGAGTAGGCAATTGAAAGTAAGTCCACTCTCGACGAACAAAAAGCAAACTCACTCAAAAGTGACTTATTATTTCCATCCTGCTTTATGGTGCAGAGGCATGAACAATGACAACATCTGATGAGTCATCATTATTTGTTTTCGAGAGAGAACCTTTCTTTTTTCATCGAAAGATGTATGGTCCTTTGTGAAGTATCCAATTGGCGTCACCAATTGTAAAGAAGACTGGCGCGCTGTTCTTAACTCCGCGTAATCGGTGTATACGCCAGTAAAGAAGAAGAAAAAAACAAAAGGGTTTGTGAATAGCTCATCTCTGGCAGACTGACAATGGTATTGCGTTTTAAAGAAATGTGTTTTTTTTTTTTTTTTTTTTGATAAAACACGATATTATTATTCAACAAAGCTGCAATTGAGAGTGAGACCTCGATTTTAGTGATCTTTAGACTTGCAGATAACATTTTTGTGGTGATATTGGAGTTTATATTCAAAATAGCAACAAAACACAATGGATTCCTCTCATGGAAACGGTACGAATATTTGAGCTTATTTAGTTTTTCTATCCTAATAACCTCTTAATGAGTCCTGTTTTTGATATCAACCCAATATCAATATTTTGAAACTTTTTTGCTGGGTCCCACTTGAATGTCTGCATAAAGTTATTTGCATCATACTTGTACATATTATATATTTATGGAATTTCTGACGCACCATTAACCAAACTTTTTTATTTCACTTACAGCATTTGAATATCCCATCTTCACATCCAACAACAAGCAATTAGTCACTATTTAATTGTCTTTTACAGTTGTTAAGTGCGTTTGGCGCTTTTCGCAATAACATGCAAATGAGCGAGGTGGCATCTTCTGCTTTGTCGCCAATTAAAAATACATTGCCATCCACCGCTGTGCATTTCCTACACCCGTTTCGCACTTGACGCCGATTTGCAATGCAGTAAAAGTGTTTTGTGCGCTTTGCTTTTTTGCTGGTTTTTGTTTTGCATATTCAATGATAATGAAACGCCTTTTGCGTGCAAATACTTAACGGTATTTTAATTACATGGCATTTGCAATTGGACTTCCGTAGTAGGAAGTGATAATATAGAGGTATGGCTGCTTTGACACTACAAGCAAGGCATCAGACTGGAAGTTTACTTTTACTGTGCAAATTATGTTTTTAGTAATTTTCAGCTTAAGGTAAAATGAAAACATTTTGCAATAGTTATTTTTAGGAAATTAACATAGACTTTTTTGAGATCTACATAAAAGATGATTTGAGAGTATGCGATCCGATATCCAGCATTTCGGGGTAAAGGATTGCACATGAGGGTTCGTTTTGTGACATAAACATGGTAGCATAAGGATATGTACCGAGTTTAGCTGAAACGTTCGTTTCTCATTTATAGGTTTCATCTAAGGGTGAGCGGTGCTATGGTTTTTGTTCACAGATTTTGGTTAAAACCAAATCTTCTTCATATGCTAGGGCAAATGTCTCATGCACTCACTGCAGTTTAGCGTAGTCATCTAAAATGATGATCTCTCAATAATCAATAGTAAATCGTTGCCGTAATACACTTCGGTGGCCATTGAAATCGAGTTTAGGCCAGAAGTCGGGACGGTTGATAAAACAACTATGTATCTCAATTAAAAATGAGCGCGGTATAAAATAATTTCATTCTCCTAATTCTTTAGAACTAATTCAAAGAAAGCACTAATCGTGTGCTTCTGTGAACCGAAAACTTCAGAATTATTTACAGTTATTCGTGAACTGATTACCTTCGCCTACGATAGTCCTTCTAACATAATTTGAAATTAAAGCATACGCATTTTCTGACATGCAATCACACTTTATCCGCCTTGTGCTTCAACTATTTCATGCTGAAACTGTTGAAAGATTTGAGCAACCATGTATTAAACGCCTGGTGGCCGAAGATGCCTTGGTGAGATGTGGGATTAAAACAAATATCCGTATATGCGGAACACTCTCGCACACACTCACATTAAACTGTTGAAAGTTTTCAGCACAAGCAATGCAATTCCACGCTTGCTAAAACCAAATTTTACAACTTTATGGCGCATTCTCGGCTTGGCTTTGTATTCCACACACGCACAGACGCCATAAAACTCTTCGGAAAAGATTTTACATAAACTCAAGTATGATTTTCGCAAATGTTTTTCGCACATTCTACAATTTGCTCTTCGATGGTTTTGTATTCGCTGGACAGTCAGTTGAGTGTGCCACCACATTCTACCGCTTATTCAAACCCTTTGTAAAGTCTAGGAACTATTTAACTTTTCCCCGTCGCAAAAAGCATGCACCGTTCGCTATTTTTGCTAGGCAACCAGTTTCGAGGCAGCGGCATAAATGCATTTCTTCACCTTCGCTTCTAGATTCTAATGCATTTTGCAACTTTCTTGAAGAGTTTCCTATTCAAAGCTTCGCTTATGATCGTTAAGTACTTTGAGTTTGAGGGTGAATATGAAAAGCCCTTGTAAACGCTGGTTACACAAGTCAAGAAGTTCAATGCTACAAAAGTTTGTCTAAGCAAAATTTATAACATTAAGTTATAGATTTGATGTAGATAATTTTATGTTTTCAGAGGTCATTCACATTTTTGTGTAAAATGAATTTGCCATAATAAATATTGTTTTAATTACATATGTCTTCTTGCTTTGATTGGGTATTTCGCATTTTTATCAAAAGAACTTAAATATAGCTATCTTATACTCAATACGAAGAACTTAAATGTATTTGATGAAGTGAGATATTTATATGGTATTGAAATCTGGTGAAAATTACTCATTCATAATTAAGACCTGAATTAGGTATGATTTCAAATATCACGTTTCGTATTGGCATGATGATTCGGAATTGAAGTATTATATTTATTTAAGGTCCTTTGTTTTAGAACCATTAACATTTTTATAATAGCTGTACAGGTCCTAACTATACAAGTATGCAATGATCTAAAATATATAAGAGTAAAAACTAAATAAATGTGAAAGAAACTTGGTACATGTGGTCCCTGCCACCCAAGAAAGATTGGTGTTGCAAATGGGCGGAATCTGTTTTTTGCCACGTCCGTTTTTATGATACAAAACTATTATTTTATGGGGATCACTGTATCGAGCTAACTTTTCTTCACAAGTAGGAATGGCACCATCCCTTGAATGTTCTAAGGAACATAATTTAAAATTGTTCAAGCTAAATCAACCAGACAGACTCGGTGATAAGGAATTTTTTTCATGGAGAGTTTTATAACTGTCGACGAGACATTAGTTTATGAGTTTGACATGCAAACAAGTCACCAATCATCGGAATGGGGAAAAAAGACCAGCCGAAAATCCAAACAGCTAAAACTGCTCAAAAAATAAGGTGATGCTGCCTGTTTTTCTCCGTATTCGTGGTTTGGTGCATCATACATTTTTTCCGGAAGGGCAGATGGTCAATGAAGAATTCCATTTGGCTGTATTGAGGCGTTTTCGTGAGAATGTCCGTCGAAAATACCCGGAATTGTGGAAAAAAAGGATAGTGCACCATCGCACCGAGCTACTGTTGTGATCGAATTGAAAACCAACAAGTAAGGAAGGGCAAAGTTCGGGTATCACCGAACATTTTATACTCTCGCATGATAAAGTGAGTCGAGATTTCAGGCGTGGTTGTGAACCGATTTCACCCATATTTGGTACATGTCATCAGGATGTTAAGAAAATATTATATGTATACCGAATTTCATTGAAATCGGTGAAGTAGTTCCTGAGATATGGTTTTTGGTCCATAAGTGGGCGACGCCACGCCCATTTGCAATTTTTCAAAAAAGCCTGGATGCAGCTTTCTTCTGACATTTCTTCCGTAAAATTTAGTGTTTCTGACATTTTTTGTTAGTCGGTTAACGTACCTTTAGTGATTTTCAACATAACCTTGGTGGGCGTGGTTATTATCCGATTTCTTCCATTTTTGAACTGTATATGGAAATGCCTATAAGAAACGACTCTATGCAGTTTGGTTGACATATCTATAGTAGTTTTCGAGATATGTACAAAAAACACAGTAGGGGGCGGGGCCACGCCCAGTTTTCCAAAAAAAAATAACTCCAAACGTCCAAATTTCACTTCAATATCTTTATTTATGGCTTAGTTATGACACTTTATTGGTTTTCGGTTTTCGGTTTCCGCTATTTTGTGGGCGTGGCAGTGGGCCGATTTTGCCCACCTCCGAACTTAACCTTCTTATGGAGCCAAGAAATACGTGTACCAAGTTTCATCATGATATCTCAATTTTTACTCAAGTTACAGCTTGCACGGACGGACGGACAGACAGACATGCGGATTTCACCGATATGTGAACAAAACTATAATACTCTCATTAGCAACTTTGTTGCGAGTGTATAAAAACGCAATGAATACCTGTATCAACCACCGTATTTACTAGATTTGGGTCTGTGTGATTTTTTTTTTTTGTTCGCCAATCTGAAATTGAAGCTCTTTGGAAACCGTTTTCAGTCGATCGAAGAGATATAACAAAATTCGCTGAAGGAGTTGAAGTCCTTATAAAATGTGTTTCGACTGAAAATTGGTTTTCATTATATCTGGTAGGGATTACTTCGAAGTCTACAAAGTAAATATTGACGAATACTTAAATTTTTTTGCGCTTTGCACAAATGTATAAAGGTATATATGTATAAATTTGTGAGGATTCTTAATTTGCAAATTACGAGTGCGTAAAATGTTTGGATATACCTGAACTTAGCGCTTCATTACTTACCTAGTTGAGTGCGAGTACTAAGGAATGTCAAACTTGATATCGCAAAGTAGGGGAGTCGGTGATTGTTGAGATAATTTTTCTCTTCTTCTTCTTTCAAGCAAGTTAACTAACCAGTCAGTAAAAATTTTGAATATTTGAAAGGTTATTGATTATAAGAATTCAACTAACTCATTTTTCCTTATCTTAAATTTCCTAAGACTAAATGTAAAAGCATTCTACCAATTGATTTTAGCTATTGATTCAAATTGATTCAAAAGGGTAAATTGCTATCTTCGGAACAGTTTGAAAATGTTATATACTTAGAAGAAATATAAATTTCTTGACGTAAAATAACGAACCAATCCTTGAAACTTTCAATCTTGGCTATAATTGCCTTTGTGATATTTTATAAGGCGATGAAAGTGAAGTTGGACAAGTTCACTTTAATATTTTACCTCTCGACTTGTAAATAGTACCTAGTATTAAAAGATGTGTATGTTTTTTTTGTCAAATTTTGTCACCGTTGTTTTTTATACTGCGCATAATACAAAAACTTAAATATTAATACATATTTCGCAAATTAATAATTAATATTACGGGCTTGCGTCTAACAATATATGTAGAC
>NW_017535975.1:167720-195749 GCF_001853355.1 Bactrocera latifrons | reverse complement strand
GTGATACTCTTATAGAACAAGATACAGCACAATTGCGTAGAGATGGCGCGTAGTAGAGAGCCTTTGAGTGGGATGGAGATAGTGTTGTAGAGAAGTAGAATCGAGATGAGGATGAGCTTATGCTTGCTTGATTATGTGGATGATGGGCAAGTTTCGTTTTATTTACCACAGACGTTTGACATTTGAGCACCGAAATTCGCCAGCGAGCACCTTAGTTTAGCCTCGGGTGTGAGATGAGAGCAGCGCGGCAATCGATTGGGCCGAATTTGTCAAAGTCAAGGTCGTTTTTCTAGGCAGTTTAAGAGCTGCCCTACGTCTTATGGGTTAGTCACAGCATTTTCGGAGTTTTGTGCAATTTCTGTTCTGTTTTGTTTTCATGTTTGTCTGGCTTGGTCGGTCGTCGGGATGTTGTGACAAACAGAATTTCAATGACGAAACCAAAAATTAAATTAAAATAATAATTATAATTTGTTATCGTTTAAGAAGACTAGCCGGCAGCTTTAGCTATATTTGTCGTGTGCTTGAATTTCGTCCAGCACCATTCCGTTTGTTTGGTTTGTCTGCGAATTTCGTCGTCGTTTTTTGTAGTTAACGTCCAATCTAATAGAGTTGTTGCACATTTTTAGCTGCACTCGAATTTTTGCCGCAAGTGTTCGCTTAATATGGTCCAGATTTGCCAGGTGGTCCGTAGTTGGAGGAAGGTGCTGAGATATCACCACCACCACCACCGCCGCCGCCGCCGGAGTAGCCACCATCACCACCGCCGATACCGCCGCCAATGCCGCCACCACCGATTCCACCACCAATACCACCACCGAGACCACCGATACCACCGCCAATGCCACCGCCAATACCACCACCGCCGCCTCCGATTCCACCACCTCCAATAGCACCGCCGCCGCCGCCTTCTTTTTGGGTCTTGTACTTGATGAAGTAAACTTCGGGTTTGGAGGGCTGTGTGGGCGCTGGTGTAGGAATAACGATGTCCTGTTGATCTTCAGGCTTCTTGACCAACACATAGACGAGTGTCTTCTCTTCGTTCTGTGGCTGCAGGGGAATAATTGGCGCCTGGTAACTGGGTGGAGATGGTGCCTTAATGAAGATGATCTTGTAGTGTTTCTGTGCTTGACCGATGGGTATGTTGGGTCGTGGACGCACTTCCTCTTGCTCTGGTGGTGGCACGTGCACATAAATGTGTTTCTGCACGAGTGTGGTGCCGCCACCGCCGCCGCCACCACCGAAACCGCCGATGCCACCTAAGGTAATAGAAGAGCAAGAAATATGAAATCAATTCTGTGAACTTTTCCTATTAAACTAGCATTTTGTTGGCGAGCACAGAAGTTTTCAAATGTTTTTAGTTCAAGGGCTCTTATCACAAGATAGAGGAGCTATTTGCTTGTAATTATCAAACTCGAAACATATACTTTTGACACTTTAAGAAAAAGTATGCCGAAATTCTTTGCAAGATCCCTCACATGGCACTAATTTTTTTTTTTTTTTTTTTTTTTTTTTTGAAATTGTGAAGGTTTTTAAGCAAATTTTTTGCCATTTGCTCGCGTAAGATCTGCAGTTCTTTTAAACTTTTAGCATAATTAAAAAAAATTACTGCCAACAACACTTCTTTTCACTAATTGCTCTACGCACCTCCTCCGAATCCACCGCCACCACCGGCGCCGCCACCAAAACCGCCGCCGCCGAAACCGCCACCACCTCCGGAGCCGCCACCGAAACCACCGCCGCCGCCGCCAAGGCCGCCACCACCGAGTCCACCGCCTAGTCCACCTCCGAGACCACCACCTAGTCCACCACCAAGACCGCCGCCACCACCACCGAATCCACCGGAACCGCCACCAAAACCTCCAGAACCGCCACCACCGCCGGGCCTATTGTAAGCATAGCCCGCCTCAGGCCTAGCAGCTGCCAGCGCTACACAGGATAACAAGATGAATGTTTTCATGGTGAAACGCACGCTAAACTCGAGTACACGCACACACTGACGTAACAATGAACGTTCTTTAAACCGAAAATGACCGACACAGTAACTGCTTTAATCCTTTTAGCATGCACACACACTCGTACCGTTTGAGTAATCCTTATGCTGTGCAACGGTGCGTATGAGTGATGTCTTTCACTGGGCTGGCAATGTTTTGCTCAATTTTGATTGTGAGAAAATAGTGAATAGTGGGGATAGAAGGATGGAAAATTCTGTATATTTTACACTTTCTGTTGCTATTGATGTTGTTTATTAAACTAAATCAAATGCTGTACTGACGATGCAACAGTGAGACCTCAGCCATTTATACAAAAATTTTCAGACGCCACCAGCGTCATAGTCAGCGTCATCTTCATCAACAGCCATAAGTGTACAGCTGGTGAGTGTGTGCAAGCTTGTGTAAATGTATCCGCATATGTATGTGTATGCGAGTGTGTGGTTTGTGCAGCGTTGCCGAATAGCGTGCCAATGGTCGTAGGCTATTTTGTGATGCGGCGACCGGCGAAGGTTCACAAGACGCCGGCGATGCATTGAAGACAGCTGTTGTTGTGTTTTTATTGTTGTTGCATTGGGTTATGCGGTCATTGTTGTTGCTGCTTGCACGTCAAGCCCCCTGCAACAAGTTGTCGTCTGCTCCAGCAGCTGCAGCATGCGCGTCTATATCAAGCGGAGAGCTGTCGCAGTCATCGGCAGCATTGCAGTTTCATAGCGTTCACAAGCAGCTATTGTCGAAAACAGCAATATGAATGCAAGTGATGTGCTGGTGCGAATGCTGATCTACACATTGTGATTGCCGGGGATTGGTACCCCAGCGTTGCTGTATTTGGCTACATTTCTGTGTTATTTGAGTTGAAAACCTTTCTAGGAACAAGGAAACTAAGCACGAAATAATTCTGAGAGGCGAATTTCCGGAACTAGATCTTTTTTTTTTTTTTTTTTTTTTTTTTGAGAGGCGAATTTCGGGAACTATATTTTTTTTTTTTTTTTTTTTTTTTTTTTGGGGAGATTTCTCAAACTTTTTTCCGTCAGAGTTTTATCCATTTTGTATATTTCTTTTTTTTCACAAAGAATTAACAAAAAATACAACAATAATTAAGCACTTTTTACAGTCCGGCAATAAAAATATTGGGATTAAAAATATAAAAGAAACATCACAAAACTCCCAATTATTCAGCAAATATGTATGTACGTCGTTGTACAATAAAAACAATAAAACCGAAAAGACAAAAGCCGTAACTTGCAAACAAAAACCAACACGTTCATATAAAACCGAAAGTAATGACACACAGCAAAGAAATAAAGTAGACAAAGCAAAAAGTGAAGTAAGTAAAACTGCAACTAAAATTACCGCACAATCCACATATTACGGCACAATGCGCGCAAGCCAAGCCAGCGAAATAACAAATAGACAAATGTAGCAGCGAAATGGGCAGAGAAAAAGAGGTGAAATGTAAAAATGTAAAAAGTGTGCAACAACATTTGGGCACACAAGAAAAGAAATACTCGGCAGGAGAAAAAGCCAAATAAACATGAAAATAAAAGCGCAAAGAAACCACAGAGTGGCGCTCAAAAGTCACACATAACACCATCTATTTCCCACTGTCGGATATTGTGATGCTCCAGCTGCAACAAAAGTAACAAGCGCGTCTTGAGTAGAAGACGACCCGTTGGCTAAGCCAGCGACAGCCGCAAAAAAGCCAAGCCGACAAAAGACACTTATCTGAGCAGCCGCCACAGGCAGTGTACAAAGTGGTTAAAGAAAGCAACAACAAGCAACAACAACTGACCATTGAAACGCAGGCGAAAAAACTACGTGAGAGAACGCCGTCGGCTGTGCCGAGGAGAGCGTTTACCGGCAAACAGCAATAATGGTAGTTAGCAAATAAACAATCGCATAGGAGATACATGAGTATATAAGCTTGTATATATGCCAACATTATTGTATGAAGTTGAAAACTTTCGCGCTCTCAACGAAAGTGAAATTTGGTTTTGTTCATCCATTCATCATTCATGCTCGCATACAATGAGTCACTCTTCAATGGCGCTCACCTGCCGAAAGGTGATATCTCTCTTTTGGATTTGCAGTTATAATGACAGCAGGCTCATTGTTATTGTTATTGTTTTTCAAAACTTAAGTCTTACTCAGTTAGTTGTTCACACTGTCGCTGCAGTTTTGTTCCTTAGGTCTCTTTTGAGCTTGTGAGCGCTCACTACCTGTTCGATCTCATGCTTAGCTTCATAGCCTTCATTCGTTCACCTAGTCTTGCATTGGTGCTCATGGCACGCGAAGTTTTTGGTAAATCAGTTTGCTGTGTTAATCAACGGCTATGTGGACGTGTTAAGAATACTAAGTTAATTGTCGTTAAACTTTAATCTAATTTTACGGCTCAACGGTTTATAATATTCGTGCAAAATTGCAAAACCTTTTTTTTTTTTTTTGTTTTTTTTGTGAATTATTCTTAAGTTAATCAATATTTGTGACTTTTTTTTAGTTTATTGCTTAGTTGTAGTTTACTGTGTTTTAAAGTAACAGAGTTTCAGATATTTTTATTTTGTTGGTTTCTTGGATATCAGCTCAGTTCAAAGTATAGCAATTTTATTCTATTTGATTTTAATATTTGTTTTCTTTGTAAGAAATGGCTAAAAAAGACGTTGTTGTATTCAAAATATGATTGATTTTAAGTAAAATATAATATACATATGTACATATGTATGTTARTAAAATGTGTTGAAAATAGTTATCAGTACATGTTCAACTATGAAAGTGGGTGTTTATACAGTAGTATACAGTAATAATTTTATTTACGTAAAACAACAGAAATTTTATAAATTTATTTATTATTTCGGTTTAAATATATACAATTTCAAACTACTTTCTTGCGTTTTATTTAAAAGAATTGATTTTATGCAAGCAAATTTCAGAGCTAGCAGATTAGAGAGGAATAGAAGTAGGTATTATGTTTAGCCTTTACATATGTATGCGCGAACAAAACAACAGCTAAGATTTGAAATTATGTTATAATATTTTTTTTAATATTTTGCTTGTTCAGAGAAGATAATATAATGTTGAAAAACGACTATAATAAATCAAATGAGCAGAGAATAGAATTAAAGTCGTAACATATACGCTGGACTACTGTACTGTACTATCAAACCGGGATATTAAATCTAAAGTATAGAGAAATAAAGTAAATAGAAAATAACTACAAATTGATCCGTTTAGTAGTTTTTGCCAGAATATTATGATAAAAATTTCCCTATGACTAGTGAGTGTAGATAGTTTGGTAAATTTAAAACGACTATTACATGGAGATGAACTTAACATAATTTCTCATCGAAAATGTTCTAAAGTTATGAATAGAGTTTTAATTAAGGTCAACATTAGTGAATTTATTCAACATTCAACATAACATTTACATAATTTATTTAAACACAATAAATTATGTTTATGAAAGTAAAAACTATTATCTTTTCGTTATTGTTTGAATACAAATTTGTAGTTCAACCTATGTAGTGTGGCGCCTGAAGAAATAAAATTAAAAATATTTTTAAGTAAATGTGGCATAGAAATTTAGCTTACTAAATTATGGTATTGACTAATTGTGCTATCCTCCCTACAGAACAGCTGCAATATCGAAACAAACAGATACCAGCACTAATGGTTAAATGAAATACTATTAAAATTATCCAAAGTATTGGTTTACTAAAAACCTAAAATAGTTCGAGAGGTAACACAATTGAAAAAAAAAAAAAACTTATTAAAAAACTAATCTACCATTTTGTGTTATCTCATTCAAAATCAGCTCTGTTCAAGATTTCATTACAGTATTTTGCAAAATTTTTAATTTGAAAAAAAAAAAAATAATAATTAAGTATCAGATGTCAACACTACGCCTGTTGCTACCCACATTTGAGTGCTACAAAAGTGGACCGAGAGGAACAACAAACCACGCCTTATTTTTTCTCGCTCTTTTGATATTTCTCTTCAGTAAGGTTTGCCATTTCATCATGGAAAGATATATGATCCAACAACGAAACGAAATTATGAAAATTATATCGAAATTATGAGTTCTTTCGTGATGATCACGACAGTCTACTGTTACAGTTACTGTGAATGGGAATCGTTACCGCCCAATAGTAGCCAAATATTTTTAGCCCGAATTGGATGATATGGACTTAGACAATACGTGGTTCCAACAAGACGGCGCCACAAGCCACTCAGCGATTGCCACAATCGGTTTAATGTGAAGCAAGTTTGGTGAACGTGTTATAGCGCGAAATGGCCCAATCAATTGGCCACCTCGGCCGTGCCATTTTACGCAGTTAAACTAATTCTATTGGGGTTACGTCAAGTGTATGGTTTATACCAAAAAGCCAAACAACAGCGACAGATGAACTTCGTACGAATATCGAACGTGAAATTGTAGCAGTAACAGCCGATTTATGCTTGAAAATCGTCGAAAATTGGGTTCAGCGTCTGGACATCTGACATAACAGACATAATGGCACCAAATGCACTTTAAATAGTAAAGAATTTCATTGATATCCTAAACCGTTTGTGTAGCGCTCTTATTAAAAACAAGTAAGGAAGGGCTACGTTCGGGTCTCACCGAACATTTTATACTCTCGCATGATAAAGTGATAATCGAGATTTCATTATCCGTCATTTACATATTTTTTTATTTTGCTGTAAAATTAATTAGATTAGATCAATTTGTGTACTTTGAGTATTGAATTGTATTTTCATTTATTTTAATGTATTGAAAAGTTATAGTCCGAACACGACAATTTTCCACAAGGGATACCTCAGCTCAAATACCGCATTTGTGTAAAGTTTTATTCCGCTATCATCATTGGTTCCTAATGTATATATTATACAGAGAAGGCATCAAATGGAATTCCAAATAACGTTATATTGGAAGAAGGCGTGGTTGTGAACCGATTTCACCCATATTTCGTACATGTCATCAGGGTGTCAAGAAAATATTATACACCGAATTTCATAGAAATCGGTTGAGTACTTCCTGAGATATGGTTTTTGGTCCATAAGTGGGCGACGCCACGCCCATTTTCAATTTTGAAAAGGCCTGAGTGTAGCTTCCTTCTGCCATTTCTTCTGTAAAATTTAGTGTTTCTGACGTTTTTTGTTAGTCGGTTAACGCACGTTTAGTGGTTTTCAACATAACCTTTTTATTGGAGGTGGGCATGGTTATTATCCGATTTTTTCCATTTTTGAACTGTATATGGAAGGAAACGCCTCTATAGAGTTTGCTTGACAGAGCTATAGTAGTTTCCGAGATATGTACAAAAAACTTAGTAGGGCATTGCCACGCCCACTTTTCCAAAAAAAAAATTACGTCCAAATATGCCCCTCCATAATGCGATACTTTGTGCCAAATTTCACTTTAATATCTTTATTTATGGCTTAGTTATGACACTTTATAGGTTTTCGGTTTTCGCCATTTTGTGGGCGTGGCAGTGGGCCGATTTTCATTTTCATGAAGTTTCATCAATTTCATTTACTCAAGTTACAGCTTGCACGGACGGACGGACAGACAAACATACGGATTTCAACTCTACTCGTCACCCTGATCACTTTGGTATATATAACCCTATATCTGACTCTTTTAGTTTTAGGACTTACAAACAACCGTTATGTGAACAAAACTATAATACTCTCCTTAGCAACTTTGTTGCGAGAGTATAAAAAACTTTGTTTAATGTATAAATCAATATTCAAAGATTTCAAAGTCGATTAAGGTCGTCAACAAAATTACCAGCTCCATATTGTCGGTTGAGAAATACTTTGTGATGCTACTTAGATCATTTATTAGCATGTGTGATATTCAGTCTGTTGTTGTTTTGTCTAATGAGTGATTTGATTTAGATTCAAGTTTGTCTGTTTTCTTTTAAGTCTAGTTTGCAAAGACCCCCTGCCCACAATTAAAAAAGCAGGTGGTTATAACTTCAAAAGAAATTATAATATGGTCAAAAATGTCTCTTTAAAAGGACTTTTCAAAATTTTAATTATTTTATATCTACATATATTTTATACCTATTTACATATTTATAGTGTTTCCGTACGCATGAGTCATATGTAGACCAATTATGACTTCATCAAACATTTCGAAATTAAATTCGTTTTCAAAACCAATATATTTCGTTTAATTAATGTCCTCACTTCGCCATCATGCAATCCGATCATCAAAAATAAATAAATGTATGTACATGTGTGCAATGAGCTGCGAGCGCCTAAAGATCTTTATCGCTTGTGTAAGTCATGCATATTCATACGGCCTCTCACACACCCGCACATACCTTCCGATATCCAAAAGCATGCAAACACAATGCACCTTCACCTAACCACAAACAATTAAATGCCTGTTTATCAAGTTTTTATGCAATAAACGAATGCTATTAATTTCCTTTTTCAATTTCATTTTTGCTGCGCTCGAAAGAGTCTTAAAAACAGGTTGAATTTCCTGCCTCCAATGAGGCATTTCACCTTGAAAAACAAAAGGATAATGAAGACGCAGCGACGGCGGACGACTGTCTTTAATGATGATGGTCACGAAAGTTGCATAATGCCACTGAACCGCAAACGGGGCACAAACCACAGCGGGGAGTAGCAAAATAATAATGCGGATATTACATGACCTAAAGTGCAGCATTCTGAGAAATGCCTTTAAAAATGGAAGAAGAGTATTTTTATAATAATAAATAAAATAAAGTTCAAAATCAAATTTAATGGCGCAGACAGACAGCAGCAATGCCTGCATAACAACTTGGACGAGAATCTTTCAGAAGTTGGCAGCTGCGTCTTACTCCCTCTCTGACTGACTGACAGCATTGCAACGATAACTCGAGACAGGCAGTTTAGAAAGTAGTTTGATCGAGTTGGAAGGTTAACTGCTTGGAGAAATATTTACATACATATATAGTAATTGTGAAAGAAGTATATTCGTCTGTAACACAATTCTATGCAATTATTGTATGGAGTCGTAAAATCGTATTGCATTGCGATTGGAAATTGCTTTTTGGATTTTATGTCGAAAGTTGGCTGTTATTGATGAAAGTAGTTGTAAGAGCAGTTCCAGCTTCGGCAAATTGAAAGCAGCTAAATTCATATGTTCAAAAAGCGCATTTAGTTTTTGTTATATATTTTATTCTTTAGACGTAGGTACCGCTTACGCGTTATAGCGATTTTACAACAGCGCGCCAGTCGTACTTTTTCTTCGTTTTCACTGTTTGGCGCCAATTGGGAATCCCTTACTGGGTCGAATGTTCTAGTGTGTTTTTTCATCCACTCGTTCGACATGATCTAGCCAGCCCAGCCGCTGTCTCTTAATTCGCTGAGCTATGTCAATATCGTCGTATATTTCCTACAGCTCATGGTTTCATAGACTGCGGTATTCGTTTGATGATAGAAGATATTTCCACCAGTGCTCGTTCACGACCAGACCCATTTGTTTCGCTTCTTTGTCCAACCTCTTGTAGAAGATCGTACTTTCTCTATTCAGATGTCCAGCTCGAATTATTTTCTCCAGGAGTAGATTGACAAAGTCGTACGATAAGAAGTCGTTTGTTATCGAACGGCTCGTAGAGATCCTTCCCTATCCTGACCAAAATTTCGGTATTGCTCAACGTCAGTTTACACAGCCGTATTAATTTTGACACTTTGCTTTGATCACACAGCACGTTCGATAGAACATCGCATACCAGGATGTTGAGGAGGCTTGTCCCACGGCAGTTGGCGCAGATTGTAGGGTCTCCCGTTCTGTTGGGAATGCTTTCGTCCGACCATCTTCTACAAAGAAGCTAACGCATGCTCCTTATCAGTTCTTCGCGGGCGTAGTTGAATAGCTCTACCGGCAATACATTGATCTCGCCGTTTTATTGTTTTTCAGACGGACAAGAAGCACACGGTTTTTATGTCTAGATTTTGACTCACATTTCAAATATTTGAACCGTCGGATTGCTTTTCAGCATTAAAAAATAAAAAACGAACCTGAATTGAATAACGCTGAGAGTTTAGGTTAAATAAGTGACTTGTTCAGCTGTTCTGTGGCTGAAAATTTCTATTACAATTTCTATTACTATGTATTACCTGACCACACTCGTCCGTATTACTCGTATTTTAAACAAAACATTCTAAAATTTATGGTAGTTGCAACAGTTTATCTGTTGTAGCCGACAAATGTGCAAATTTTGTTTCGCTTAATGTTTACAACAACTTTTCGTCATTATCATTATAACCTACAGACTTTACACCCTCAACTGTGGGTCTAATGGAGTTAAATCAAATAACAGAAACAATAATATTGATTGGATTGTAATTGCAAAAGTATATTCTGAGAACTTGGTAGTTTCTCATGTCACTGACTTCTAGAAAGTATAGTTACTAGAACTTTGACAATCCTCACGTCCGAAAGAGATAAAAAGTATTGAATCCTTTCTTGCGGTACTTTCTACTTCTCCTTCAGTTCAGTCTCTACCTTTCAGTAAGTTTTGTTTAGCCAAAAGAACGTAACAAGGCACAGCAGAACTACTCGCAATCCAAAAATGTCGATTTTATTTTATTCTATGATGGTTAAGCCAGCAGCTTAAGCGTTTGACGGTCACATTTCGGTAAGAAGAGAATGCGAATTTAAGCCTTGTCGAGGTATAAGTAGGCAGTTTACTGAGGTATGCTTGGAAAAAAGGCTGTCCAAAAATATTTGATGGTATTCCCATCTCAATTAACCAACGTTTAACAGCTGAATTCCGCAAATATTTCCATTTTGGTTTCACTCTTACCGTTCAATTTTTTTTTTTTAACACTGAACAGGGCATATTGAGTTTGTTGTTTTGTTTGTAACGCCCAAAAGAAAACGTCCTCGACCTAGCAAACATATAAACTATTATTCAGATTTTGAGACGTCGGCCTGTGAATCGGCACACCCCTTTTCTCTCCAATAAGCTGAGATATTGGACAACTATAGCATATATCAAGTACTTGTATTGAGACATTTTTTATTTGAGGAGTTTTTTTTTACGACCACTACCGCTTATAACTTCCACCCAACATGAGCGATTAAAATCTGAATAAAGTTTATTTTATATCCTTTATACTATTAAAAAGGCGCTTATGAAGGATATAGTGTTATTTTATAATTGGAACTTTGGGACATGTAGTAGAATCTCACTTTAACCGGCAAAATCCTGACAATTTGCTAAAGTTCTATTAAAACATTCCACCATTCCTCGTATGCTATGCATTCTGCCAATTTCACTTCACCGAATTTCTGATAATCGGACATCAGATATACCCCAACAGTGAGCTTTCACTCTAACTTAAATTGCTTTAAGCAATTTTGGGAAAAATAAGGGTCTTGGACAATCGTACCAGAACAGATTGCCGCTGCCATTTCTTCGTTTACTTCTATGTTTTTTATCACTATAAATCTATTGATCGCCTCCTTACATACATAACCTTAAGCAGTGAGACCACGTGTTGGCATAATGGATCGTCTTAGTTGCCATTGCCGCAATCCATAAAAACACGTAATGGGAAAGCAGAAAATCACTTCCCTCTGTTAAGTAAAAAAATATAGGCCTATGAAACATAGTTGTAGTAATTTAGTTTAAAGCGCCCATATGTGTGGAAATTGTAAGAGAAAAATCTTGTGCCTATGTCCGCTTCCAATTGCCGCTTAACAGCATTACAGATGTCCCATCCAGCCCTCTTTTAACAAATTTTTAATATAATATATGTATTCACTTTGACAGCAAGTTTTACACTTATCCCTCTCGAAAATTATACCGTAATAGTTACTAAAACGAAGCAAACAATTTCATATCCTGAAATACAAATTGCAAATAAAAAGTTTATCGCATATTAAATAGTTCATCGAATCCGCGCATTACAAACAAATTAACACTCTTTATCCACCAAAAGAGTCATTTGCAATTTTTCACACAAAATGCTGCACTTTGCAACCCTAAATACATAAATGGGTTTATTTGTGTGCGCAAGTGAGTGTCACGATTTTATGGGAAAAGCATTATTTTCCCATAAAAGCCACTGCATAAATACAAAATCAAATATATTGCGTTTATATGTATTGCGATAGCACGAATATGTTTGCGTCAATTGACAAGGAAAAAGCAATTACTTCCGTGCAATGTCAGCAGAGCTACAGTGACGATGGCAGCAGCCTCGCTTGCATTGCTATGAAAATTCAACTCTGAGAAAATCAAAAGAAATGTCACCAGTAGCCAGCGGGCATTGCATCCTGCAGCGCGCTAATGCTTTGGTACACATAAATATCGAACAATGTCATCGGTTAACACCACAAACAGCAACAACCACAGCGAAAGTGGCGGTAGAAACAGACAGCACCAGCAGATGCTGCAGTGCAACAGAAAGACAAATGGCTGTGGTGATAACAACAAATCGCAACAAATGCGGATGAGGCAGTGGCAGCCAAAGCAAATACTAACGAGTTGCAAAAGTTGTGCAAATAAATAGAAATATAAATATTGTATCATTAGCTCGAGACATACATAGACTATATAGCACACATATACATATATAACTATATATACCATAAATAGCTACCCGTATCCCCTATATCAATCTTCGGTATCAGCTGGAGAGCAAACCGCCAGCAAACGTAGAAAATCCCGCGTCCCAACTGTGTGGCTGCTTCTGCATCGAATTCGTGCAACATGAGATTTGGTGTAAATAACAGATACGTTTAAAGTAAATTGTGCTGCTGGTGGTGAAGTCGCTGTTTGCTCACGGGTGCACGTAAAAGTTATAAATGTTCAAACAAATCGACTGCAATGAGGCATGCAATGAGCGGGATTGTGCTGGCGGTTTACAATGGTGGGGTGGCATTCCAATTACTAGATAAACAGAAGACAATCTTTATATAAGTATTGAGAAATCTTCATTCGGGATATGCAATTAATTTACGACCATATTCGACCTAAAGGGGTAATGGCTCATCCTTTAATCATGCAAGTTATCAATTTCGATATTATTTCGAGACCTCGAAACTTGCGACAAGGTCTTCCCCATTTATGAACTCCCAAATATGTTTTTTTACTTTAATATTTTCTATTTCCCATTTGTGTTTTCGGGTGGTATTACTCAGAGGATTTAGTAAAATACTTGATGATCGACCCACTACTGAGGGGCACTAGTATCTAGTAGTAAACTGACGGCTAAAACCACCGGTAGGTATGTGAGCAGAAATTGCGGGACCCCATAACAAACTATCTATACCAATGGGATACTTTTCGAGCATATTTAAAGCAGAAGTATTTACTATAAGTCAGTGTACAGAAATCAATCTCCATCGCAACTATCACAACCAGCGTATTGCTATACTCGGCGCTAGTTAATCGGCAAGTAAATGCGATCTCAGCTTAGGAGGTCAAATCGCTATTAGTGTAGTGCATAGGAAGGTTTACCAGCATCTTAATATGGAGCGGAGCACACTAATGGAGGGCCAATAAAACATATGGGAATGTGAAATCCAATGGCTCCTCTGCAGAAATTCCAGATTCGAAGGGGTTTGGGAGTTCTCCCAATGTGTTCTCTCTCGTTAAGTTTTTTATCTGGTGTAAATCCGAGATATTTGACAGAAGAGAATGACATATACCTTTCAGAAATTCTCTAGCAACAAATCGGGTTTTCAAGCGTTGAAGTTTCATTTGTGTCAGAGTTAAAAAATCGATTCTTTTGTTTTTGACATTGTGTCACTCTATCGTGGCCGATCTCCATTATCGCAGGAGAGCTTCGATGTTTAAGCGCAATCTAACAGAGTTTCTGTTATCGCCGACTCGTCGAACCTGCTCTGATGAATGCGGTAGCTGTCAAGTCAGCCTGAGAGCAAATGACTATCGTCTCCTGAGTCCCTGGAGATAGGAAAAATGGTGACAAGGCTTCACAATATGGGTTTATAAGTTAAGACAACTAAAACATCTCTTTTAGCAAAAAAAAAAAAAAAAAAAAAAAAAAAATTATATTACTCCATGGCAACGCACCAGCTCACAGCCTCTCTCTACGGGCGTCACATTAACCTATAAACCGTTTTCCTCTCCAACATATTTTTGAGATTTACTCCGACGGAAATTTTATCTATCGGTTTGGTACCAAAATCCGCGCTCAAGTAAAACATGGAGATTTCTGCCCACGTCTCAAAAGTTGTTCACTAAAAGTGTGATTATTTTCTTTTCACTCCTAGAGTAATAATAAATCTTTAAGGAGATTTCTTTTTATACCGTTATTTACTTTTATGGTAACTACCTGAACTCAGAAGTCCTCCCTTGCAGTACACAAAGCCAAACAAAAGAAACCCGAATTACAAACATATGCAGTAAACATATTGCCAACTACAAACTTGCCGAGCACTATTGCATCGCACAGCGGAATTTTCAAGGGTACTCGTTGACGCGAGTGCAAAAGTACATAAGTATGCATATGCGAATACGTCTCAATTTGTGAAGAAAGTTTGCGGTAAGCGACACAAAACAAGCCACAGAGCAAATCTGAAACCAGACATTTCGGAATTGTAACATTGCAACCAAATTGAGTGCCAGTTGCAAGAGCAAGCAAACGAAGTGCAGCACAAAAACACAGGCATACGTATGCTGGTATGAAATATGTCTGGAGTCTACGCATACAAAGTTACAGTACAGACATAGCTGTCGGATGCATTTACGGGCTGGCAGAGTGACAGACTGGCCGTGACAGCTAACAACATTCGTATATCATGCGGCAACACGCGCCTGTCGCAATCACAACGAATGTGCATAAATAACCCACAGTGAAATATCAAATAGTGAGGGGAAACTAGAAAATCGTGAATAATTTGGACTAGTCCGAAAAGCACTGAGGACTCTAACAAAATCACAACTGAAATTGCTTCTAAGATTATAAACTGAACTTGATAGATAATATACCCCTTTGGAACTAGTATGAGAACGCTAAATTTTTGACAAAAATCTGACAAATTCCAATGGATAAGCTTCGACATGTAAAAAGCAGTAGTTGTTTCATTGGAAGCAGGTTTGATAACCTGGAGTGAATATTAAACCACGGAGGAAAAAGATCAGTTTGAACTTAGATTTTCATAACTTTAATGGAACCAGTGAAAAAATAAATAGCTGGACTTGCGGTTCATACCAGCTATAAAGAAGTCCATAACTAGTTGACTTTAGATTACTTACAGATATTTCTACTTAAAAACACGCACATATGTAGGTACCCAAGTAGTGAAAACTCCGCGATGCGCTGCGTTGCTTGACCAGCAGGAAGTGCGCGAAGATAAGCTGCACAGGATGACGAAAGGTGTGAAGGTGCGGAAGGGTACTCTCATGACAGGAAGGAACCTGTACCCGCACCTGCACGAGCACCGTTTGGCCGCAAATCCACATAAACGCAAGCGCATTTCATTGAAAAATGCAGCAAGCTTTACCAGATATATGATATATACACATATCAGCGACCATATAATGAAGCCAGCACAGCTTAGTCCCAAAAATAACTGGCAGATAGTGCACAAATATAAATGTGCGTCGGTGAAAACGCATTCATTTGCATAAATCTCGGCTGGAACACAGCAAATCTGTTTACAGCAAATTGTTGACAACGCTTTGGTCGGTTTCCGTTACAAATATTTATTATTTTACACACACTTTACTCGTAGTGTACATATGTAAATTTATTTATTTTTGATTACATGGCAATTACGGGAGAATTGGGTTGGAATTTCGTATTTATTTTCCAATTTGTGAGAATCAATGTTTATTTTCGGTATTAGTCAAGTCAAATATTTACAGCAAATATAGTTTGCACTGTAAATTTAATTGTAGGCTACTTATTCAAATGCTATATAAATATTTTTTTATTTTTTTATTTTATAAATATATAATCAGCATATGTTGAAATCTAACTGTTTACTATCATATTTGTTTTATGTATTTGCGCAACTATAGTGGGTGATATGTGAATACAATTCCGCGGAGACAAAGTGTCACTTGGCTGGCAATATCAAAACTCAAAGTGAAAATCTGATACCTGAATATCTATATCTGAAATGCCACCTACATAAATATTACATCGCAACTATACTTCAGTGAACCAATGAATTAAAATAATATATATTGAAATATTTTTTTTTTTTTCAACCCGATATCAAGAGAAGTCTTGGTGCCGTAGGACTGTAGCTTCATATTTCGAATAACTTTTTGTGAAAGAAAATTTCTATGTGAAATAAGAGGCTGTTTTGAAGTTCGCTAAATTAACCGCGATAGTGCAGAAAAATCAAAGTGTGGAATACTTTCCAGTTATAGATATGCAAATATCAAACGCACGAATTCTTCATTTAAGGGGTTACATGGGTTTACGGGTTTCGAAAAACCGACTCTTATTAAATTCTACAACACTTCTAGAATATTGTCCTAAATTTTCAAGTTGATCTGAGTAATAATTTCGGAGATGCAGCCTAGAGAACTTGAGACTAGCTTTTATTGTTACTCTAATATTTAAACGCATTTTTCTCGAAACTGTGTTTTTGAAGCAGGTTGGAAAGATTTCTCAAGAACTACTCAACCGGAAATGATGAAATTTGACACAGGTCTTTCAGATACAATTTTTAAAGACTTGAACAAAGGATTTTTTGCGATTACTACTATTTGAACAAAACATGTCGTAAAATTTTAATTTTTTGTAAAAAGGTCTGCCTAAAATCGAATTTTCAGTTTTTTTTCTTTCGTCCATGTTCTAAGTTAAGGTTTTGACAAAAACACGTAATTTTTCATTTTAGATGTACCGTAAGGAGTTATCCTACATACTGGGGTGCATCTTTTTCCCGAGGGCTCGCTGGAAATGCCGTCGCAATGGCCGAGTTTTTCCCAAAAATTTCAGAATTTCTTAGTTAATAGTATACATATGTTTGAAAAAATAAAAAATTCTGATAAAATATTTAATTTTTTATTATTATTAAAAAAATAAAAATAAAGCATTGCTGAAAAAGGTTTTTTTTACCCGAGGAAGGCCATGTAACCTCTTAATCGGTAGAGACTTCTTTCTACAGTACATCCTAATTGCTGTCTCTTATACACATCTAGATGTGTATAAGAGACAGATACATATGTTTGAAAAAATAAAAAATTCTGATAAAATATTTAATTTTTTATTATTATTAAAAAAATAAAAATAAAGCATTGCTGAAAAAGGTTTTTTTTACCCGAGGAAGGCCATGTAACCTCTTAATCGGTAGAGACTTCTTTCTACAGTACATCCTAATTGAATTTTTCTGCTCTCTCCGAGCAAACTTGTGCCAATTAGCTCGCTTACCCTCGCTCTCAGCGGGTCTGTCTGCGAATTTAGTTGGAAAGCTAGCTTCGATCAAGAAAGAATGTTTTCACTTTTTTGGTCCGAAATTACAAGTTGTGGTTATAAAAGTTTTAAGTGCTCTTCAAATGATTTTTATTCAAAATAAATTTAATAATAGGTTTAATCTCTTGAGTTACACTTGATCCAGCAATCCTTCGACTAAACTTTCTGCTCGACGATAGACCTTTTCAAGTTCAACAAAAAATTCGCTCAGGGCATATTCTGGAGAATAACGTGGTTGGGTCAGCAATTTGAGATATATAATGCCTCAATTATTTCCAATTCTGCCGAAATTGTGACAGGCGCCATCTTCGAATTTCCCTCGCCATAATTCGATGATGCGAGCAATGAAACGAAGTATTGAATCACCCTCGTAGTTATTCCATTGGTCCCAAAACTCCAAATGTTCACGTGCACTAGAGTTTGCACCTACGTTCGATAAGGTTGCAGTTACGCATTGAGGATTTCAGTCCAGTGAATTATCTCGTACGCAGTGCAATGCTTCCTTACACATACATATACATTTAAAGATAATTGATTTTGTGTTTGGGCGATCGGTGGCACTTTGTGAATTTTAGTCCGTTAGGTTTCCTAGTCCGAAGCCTGTTTGTGATGCGTGATGCTTTCAAAAATGTCGGTAGGCATTAATCTTTAGCCAAACCAAGAGATTATTTATGCTGACAAGCTATTTCCATTTACTGCCCGCCACTCACACACTCCTCAACCGGTGGCCATATTGCCACACAATCCCTCACACACACGTAGCCGCTGCCATTTATTTGGAAAGTGTGGCATGTTTGCTCATTTGGCAACAATTCACCAGCAGAGTGTCAAACCATTGACCGTCAGTGCCAGACCGGTGCCAACACCTTTGACCCATTCGTCGAGGCCTAGCAGCCGTCAGCAGCAGGCAGCAGGCAACAGATTAGTTGCATTTACATTCGGAATGCAATTCGGATTCGTACTGCCGCCTCCTATGTGAAATGCAACTTGATGAATGCGGCGAAGGTGGCATGTTTCGTTTTGTTGTTAGATAATCATTTCGACAAGCGGCGTGTAAGTTTGTATGTGCATAAGCGTTGGTCATTATGCAAATTCACTTTGCTGGCACCTCAGGTGAATTATGACAAGTACGAAAATTTGCATCACGTTTACACGCATACTGATGCTTGCGCTTATGTAATGGTTATTTAGCATTTATGCGATGTTGAGATAATTAAATTGACCTACTAAGTCCAATGTCTATAGTGCAACAACAACTTATACATATGAAACCTCGTTATTCAACCATAAAATGTGATTGCACAGAATGTCCACCTACCAATTGTCGATGTTGCCCGTTGCGGCGAAGACATTTCCAAGAAGACAATGGCATTCAAATGTGCTTCGGCCGTTGCACATAATGGAATGTTATGATTTTATAAACTGGAAGATGAGTTATGTGATTTCGCACATCCCACCGTATTAGAAATAATTAATTGATATAAAATATGTAAATTCATAAACTAAGATTTTGCGAATCAAGCACCGAACAAAATCAAAGATGCAATACAATGAATGGATCGATCACCTGATTGGCTAGCTTGGCTGATAAGCATAAATAATAGGATTAGTAGAAATAAATTTATTATTTTTTCATTAAAGTAGACCTTTCTTTTAAATAAAAAATGTCACTCAGAGGATACAATCATAATGCCACGCTGATAGCCCCTCGTCCCTATTGCAAAAAACTGAAATAAAATAAACTAGGCCAAACGACTTTTTAAGCAAGTTTTCATCAGACAAATTATCCGCCATAAAAAGAAAGGGACAGTAATCATTTGGTGCAGGATCCGGTATAAGATAAATAAATAAGAACCCTTCTATCAAGCTCGGAGCTTCTAACGAGTCACTATCTGTCCTGTTGTTATCAGCGGCAGTCTGTGCCGGCTGACCGTCTTTCGGTCAAATCGTTTTCGCTAGACGTTGCCATAAATAATACACTCTTCATCATCCGCTTCAGAAATAGAGTGATTTTATTACGATTCAGCAGTGATATTTTTGCATCCAGCCTTATTTAAATTGCTCCAAATATTTTGTAGAATAATATTTTCGGCAGTTGGATTTTGACATCAAAAGGGCGAGAATCCGCAAAACTTTATTGGCGCATTTTTTCCATTTTCACTAAACATCCCTATTTTATATGTTCGTACCAGTCAAGGCTAATTATTATAATAAAAAAAAAATTTGGCCTACAAAGGAAAACCGAAAATTTTGTAGAAATTGTGATTTATTCCTCAACATTGTATCGCTTTACCTCGCCACACTTATTCCGGCGATTCCCCAACTTCTTTAACCCGTCTGAAAACTTTGTCTTGTGGAGGCTGACAAGGTAGATCATGGTGATAGTCCCCTTTTTCGACTAAAATTTCTGCCCGCCGAGGCTTCAGACGCGAGCAATTTCGTCGTAGTGGAGTCGAAAGTGTGAGCCCGATACGTTGTAATCGGCGCCAAATTGAAGTATAGTATAGACCTGTTACCATTTTTCCCTTCCCCAAGCTGTCACTATAAATCCCACTTTCTTAGACGTCGTCCCACAGATAGGTTAATCTTCGCCTTCTTCGAAATCTCCTTCCCAAATCACCTATACTAAAGCTTATTTAGAAGCCACATACGAATAAAACAATCGAGTACAGTAACTACTATCGTCTACGAGAATATACTGCACGTTAGTAAACTTCCTTTGTGTTAGCGGCACTATGGTCTGGTTAGATTAAGTCATTATCAAAAAATGTAGGAGTTTTCGTATTTCGGCGTAGCGTAACTCTTCGGAGCAGAACAACCGTATAATCTTTCCAAATCATTCATCTAAACCTAAGGATTCCGAAGACGTCGAGTGCCTAAAAGAACCTGCGCTTGAATTTTCATCAAGCGTTTAAAGTAAAATTTTTGATCTAAATTTCTTGTCAACTTAAGGGACTATACCAGTGAAACGCATGAAAAATTAAGCGATTTTCGTGTTTTTTTTAAAGAAAGTAATCGATTGAATGTTTCGAACTTATTTATAATAGAATATATAGAAAATATATAGAATATATTTTCAGCTATATTAGAACGCTTTCATCCAAAAACTATTCCATATACGACCTTGCCGTTTTCGAATATTTCTGGAAATATAAAATATCGAAAAAACAAAAAAAAAGTTTTGAAAGTGTCACACTGGTATAGCCCCTTACGGAGACACCTAACAACAAGGTCTCTGAAGAAGCGTTGGCATGCTAGCCAGGGTCCCATAACTGGAACAAACCTAGCGGCGTTCCTCAAATTAACTTCACTTCGTGTAGCAAACAGGTTTCCGATTTTATTCAAATTTCCGCAAAGTCTTGTTAAGCTTGATTTAAATTAGGCCCCATGGAGGAAGTGAATCAGCCAATATCTTTCTGAACAGATTTCAGTTGAATAAACCGATTCGGTAGACCCAGAAAAGCTACTTCTTCCAAACTATTTCCGTAAGAGTAATAACTGAACTCAACTTTTTCCATTTCATGAAACTACAAGACCAAAAAAATAAGTTCCAGTCGCCAAAATTTACAAAAGAAAGATAAAATAAATTGTAATCTAACACACTTCGAATATTTTGAGGTATTTGGAGTAGTTTTGTTTGTTGCGAACCACACGTGACATGTAACCCAAAGCTGTGTTTGAGAAAAATCAGCGCATTTAGATAATAAATATTATAATAAATATTATTTAAAAGCTAATTCAATTCCTTATTTGTTTTGGTTCACTTCGGTGAATTATGTATAAGTCAATCTCTCTCGCATATCAATTAGCTGGTACTCTCGAGGCACATGAAACGTTAACAGCTTAGTCATACGCCGGTTTAAGATTATGCAATTTTGGAAATGTGCGAAAATTTCGAAAAATGGGTTACGAAATGCAAAAGATGGGAGACCATACGTATTTGTTGGAAGAAATTTAAAAATTCAAAATGAACAATCGACACAAAAATCAGCTGCATACAAATAATTGTATAAACATGTGAATCTACAAGTATATACCTACATATTATAAATGTAGTTCAAGCAGCATTAAACCCTCTCTCCCAGATAAGACACATGCAAACATACACACAAATATTTGTATTTGTGAACTCGATCGTGCGAATGTGCGCCTTGTGTACAGTACGAAGATGACTCAGTGCATGGACATTAGAAACTGACACGAATACCGCAAATTCATTACAAGACATTGTTGCTATGAAATTGGCCGCAATTCTGCCGCAGTCGGAGGCTCATAGTCAATTGGACAGCCCGGCAATCACTGTGCAACATCGTACATGAGGGCGGCTTGGATGACAGTTAATTTTTGTCGTCGCCGAGAGCAGTGTGTATGCATAGTCAAGCAAGGCAGGGTTGCCTTGTTGTACCCACACCTATATCAGAGAGATTATACATACATATGTATGTTTGTTTATCAGCAGTCGACTCTTGTGAATGTAAGTTAACTTTTCGGAATGCTTTTCTGCATTGCTGCCTTCGTATGCGGTCGGTTTGTGCAGAGAACAAGAGGAGTTCCTGCACGTGCGGACAAATTTTGAGAGTGCATACATACATAAAGCACTTTACTTGCACTTTCAGTTAGAAATACATCGTACTCCTGGCAAAAGTCTTGATAATATTAGAGAAACATTAGAGTTAGCAATATATGTGCATATAAACAGATATGTATATATACATATATACTATATATGGTATAATTAATGAACAATTACCTGATGACCATTTTCCTGAGACATGTAGTGAACCACTGCTGTAAGAACCACAACATAGACTTAACTACAATACTAATGAGTGCATGCAACTCCAGAATTTCTTGTTGTGGCTAACAAATGTACAAATAATATATATTATATCGACTTATGTACATACATATCTACATATATCAGCATGTTTAATATTCTAATCTTAATTTTGCGGCAAAGCGTTTTGAGCACGAAATTATACTAGATTAAAGAAGGTTGTTTGAGTCTCTTGGGAAATGAAATTACTCACTTCAGACATAACAATATTTCTTATGTTATATAAATTATTTCTGTTTAAGAAACCAAAGCACTAAATAAATCTACACATGAGAGACTTGTAAATCGTAATCGTAATTTCCTTATACCCAGAATTTTTCTAAATCATTAATTTTCTCTCATATATTTATATCCAGACCAGGAGACACGGAAAATCTCTCTTCTGATTCCTGAAAATTTTATCACTGCAGCCCAGACTCTATTCGTCTTTTTCTCTTCGCAAAAAACGACAAAGAATATGCGAATGGTGAGCGGTCGTTGAAGAATACGCGCAGTGAGCTTTTTTTCGAAGAAGTCGAAGCTTGAAGAAAATGTTGGAGAAAAAGTTTTCTTTATTGCTTTTTAGGCAGAAAGGGATGCTATTAGGGTGGCAGTAGACGTACTGCTACAAAGTGTAGCTTCTTTCAGTGAACATTTAATGCTCAAAAATTATACCTGTTAGAACCAACCTTAAAACATAACCTAATCTCCTATATCTATACTTTTGCAAAAATTTTCCACGTAAGACAAAATGGAACGCTCTCTTTTCCCCTTCAAAATCAGTAACGTTGAATTTGGATATTTTCATGTAAATTATTGATATATTAATAAGTAACATTAAAAACATTAAGTAAAATTTTTTTTTTTTTTTTGTTTATCGACCGTCAAAAACTGCAAACCTTTAGACAAAGACACCCCTTAACGATTTTTTCAATAGGGCTTCAATTTAAGGAGGCTTAAAATCGATGCATACCTCCCCAGTCTTAATTGAACGTATAACCGAATGTGACCTCATATTGGTAAGTTATAAGAAACCCTAACAAAATAACGTGAGCATAATATAGATGCAGACAATAAGGATATTCCTTTTAGCACTTTTTTAGCTAATATGATTCGCAAAGCGCTACTCACCAGCGAAAACTATACCAGACGTTCAAAGAACCACCAGCACTTGTGGCCAGAAGAGAAATGGCAAATCTGAGACTGTTGTAATGTAATCGGCCATTTGGTTGTCCCCAGATCACACTTCTTGGTAAATATTAAAGGACATACTTTATATTAGGTGCTGTCTTGAAAGCTGCCACACCTTCCCACAGTCCTCTGATCGCAGGAACTGTGGGGAGAATATATACATATGTGTCTACAGAGAAATTTCGCATTTCTGCAGACGAGTAAAAATGTTTAAGGAATATATTTCACAGGATGAAAGAAAAGTTAGATCACAAGGAATGGTCAGTATAAAAGCCAATATTGTCTTTTTGGCAAATGCAAAGTGTCTCTATCTATCTATAAAATAATGTTAGTGAGAACTAGCTACTTCATGCAACTTTAACAATTTGCGTCCCCTAAATTCTTTATTTTACCAATAGGACAAAGTATAATAATGTCTCCTAAGGTGTGTTTTATTTCAAGCTCATCAGCTTTGCAGTGTCAATCTCAAACTCCGCTATTTCCAGGCTGCCATTATTGATGCATTAATTTGGTGTTTTCGTGAAAAAATATTGAAGAGGTTACGACGAAAGTGGTGTAGTGAAGGCTGAAACCCGGTTTGTTTTATTAAATATCTGAGTCGATGCAAGACTTGAAATTTGGGTAACGCTCCATATTTCCAAATTAATAATAAAGTTAATGCATAAAATATATTGGTAGTCATTTTATGAGGAACAAACCTAAAACAAAGATAAAGAGATAATACAGACAAACATATATAAACGCACGTTCAGACAGAGCATAATTAAAATGAACTTTATCTCTTTGTATGGAAGGAAAGCCGGCTTAACAGTGAGCTTTGTATAGTACCAATCTGCATTACAGGCAAATTCTTCAGCGAAAATAATCGTCATTACCACCGGGGTACACCCAAGCAATGCAGCAGAGCGGTTGGAAATTAACGCACAAACGCCACCGCAAACACACACAGGCACAGTTAGTTATAACAGTAAAGGAAAATGTACGGTTTTCACATTGCACAATGCGACGCTGGCAACTTCTGACCACCAGCAGCAGCCAGCCAGCCATAACAGGGAACCGCCAACCAGCAGCAGCGCCACACAATCTCCACCAGCTTGGGTATCAAACGCATTACGACTACTACTCAACGCTGCCTTCGGTGGCACTTGGTATTGCCGCACTTGATGGCAATTATTTTAAATTACTCTCAGCAAATGCGTCGTGGTGCCACTTCAGATTGTGGCACACACTCGTACATACACGCTGCTCATTTAGATTTTGATGGAAAGCGCTGATGGTAGGCATGCCAGCCAAAATAAAAATGCGTCGCATTTCAAGAAGAGTCGTCCGAGGCAAAATATAAACAAAGAATCATTTTACGAAACGAAAAAATTAAAAAAACACCAAAATTTAACTCCTCGCTGACAGAAAATTTGCTTTAGAGGCATAAAAATGAGATGGGGAACTTGCAGAATTGCATGCATCATAATGTTATTTGAGCAGCCAGTGCAGTTCAGCGGACCCTGCAGGGAAAAGCAAACTACAAGACCGAATTTCACTTACAGTATAAACATAGTTTCGGAAAATGTGTACCAGTTCGTGACCCTTACCTAAAAGTTCATGACACTAGCTCGAAAAAATGACGCTCCTAATAAATAACTAAGTTTTTTGCAAGGACACCCCATGGCACAATATACACGTATCCGTAACTTTGACTTTTTACTCGCACTCAAATCAAATCAAAATATAGGTTAGGTTAGGTATTCAGATTGATCTTGCTATAGTCACGAGTAATCCAGAACTTTTAATATCGATCTAAGTTAGCCTCTTCTAATATCAATTCTACCAAATTTGTATGCCTCGCTGAAGGTATGACTGCAAATATGCTTCTGCCTCAATTTAACGAAAAATGGACAGTGGAGCAGAAAGAGTTGTTTCAGAACTCTTCCTTCATGTAACTTTAACAATTTGCGTCCGCGAAATTCTTTAATTTTACCAATAGGACAAAGTATAATATGTGCTTTCTTTCAAGCTCATCAGCTTTGCAGTGTCAATCTCAAACTCCGCTATTTCCAGGCTGCCAACTATGTCAGAAAACAAAGGAATTTGAAACTCTCGCTTATGAGGTGAAACACCTAGACTAACCTTCAGCACTCTCATCGACCACAATGCCAATATTGCCGCTCTACTATCAGACTGAATGCACATCTCTCCGAGGGAAGCTGAAACGCGAAGTAGTACACCTACTGCTAGCTTGATAGTCCCCCGTCTGAATGTACGCAGAGCATGTTTTTCAACGCCATTGTTGACGGTTCTGGGGTGAAATATGATGAATCTGACATTCACTTCCTTTATTGCGAATGTAAGATGTTATTGTTTTTACGAACTTAATCCTTGTAAACAAGTTTTTAGACAAATAACTTGGAGATTTTACTTAGTTCTGTGATGTGATTATAGCCAATGGATTATTATTTTTGGAGAGTAACCGATAATTTTCTTTCACTAATGCAAATTTTAGTTCAACTAATCGACGCGATCTTCATCCCTCAACCCATAAAGCTTCTCATTCGATTTTATCTAGTACATTAACGACGATCATGATTTAGAACTTCTGATAAAGAACTACAGCGAGTTGTATTTACCAGCAGTTCCCACGGAACAAAATTTCAACTGGATACACCTTCCCGCAGGGTCAGCACTGACTGTCTGCCATGCAAAGCAAACCCGAAGAAGAAGCATCAAATGGGCTACCGTTACTATTGCAATGCAGTCGGCCACAAAGGTGATGCGCAACCAAATGGTCGCCACAATTCGCCGAGAGGCCGCTGACCATCGTCCGCTTGCCGGTAGCAGCATTGCGTTGCGACGTCCGTACGTACGTACGTACGTCTACGTTGTATTGCGTTATAATTATTGTTGTTGTTATTATTATTTTCTGGTCACTGATTACTGTGCCGTTGTCAGGTTGTCGTGGCTGCCAGCGCAGCGCTACCCGCTGCGCAAATGTCGAAATGCAAAATTATGCTGATTTCGTATTTGCAATTATTGCCTAGCATCATCTTGCTTTGTTGCATGCTATGTAGACACCAGATACGGTCGCAGTTGTCGTATGCGTTGAAATAAAATCTCTTCAGATTTTCTCGATTGCCAGCTTCAAAGCTTATTTGTTATTCATCGCTGTTGAAGTGATCGTCTGTGTGTGAGTGCGTGTAAATGTGGAATCGCTTTTTTTAGTGAGTCGCCACTCGCCATTTGTGCACGCTCTTGGTTCAAGAATAACAGCAAAGACTGTGGCATTTGTGAGTTATTCGACTTTATTACGCAACGAATTCAAAGTGCACCTGAGTCTAAGTATTAATGCATATGTTCTTCAATATATTATGGAAATATTTAAATGATTCAGATTAAACTGCATTTTATTGAAACGATATTCCAAAATTAGAAATTTTTTGTAAAAATCTAAACCTTCACATGTTATGCAAAAAACAAAAAAAAAACAAAAAAAATCGATGAACTTCTTCCTAATTTTGGGTTGGAAATAAGTTTGGTAGAATGTTGATTTTCCACATTGTACATGTGATCTGGGGCTAAATTGGTGCATTTTTTCTAAGAGATGGCGTAACTTGATTTTGAATTAATTGTTTCAATATTCCAAGCATGTGTTGAGAAGCTAGTATCCTTGTGCGTATTTAACAGTTTAACAGTACTTGCGGTCAATTTAAAGCGTAAACAGCAAGCTTTTGAAAAGAGTTCTTCGTATTTTGGTGCCAGTTTATGGTAAATATGCTGTAGACGAGCGAATGTGCCAAAAGTTGCTTGCAAGATTTTAAAGTGGTAATTTCGGCTTCGAAAACGAAGAACATCCCTCTTGTAATAAGAAGTTTGAAGATTAGGAAATGGAAGCATTGCTTGATGAAGAGCATGCAAAATCTTTGAGCAACCGCATACATTCAAACGCAAGTAAATGGGTGCGAATAGACACTATGAAATAACTTTCCAACATGTCAGCTTTCGGCCGCATGATAAATTACCGCTTCAAAAGTCTGTGGAAAACAACTACTGGTAAATTTTGCTTCACCCGCCTTGTCGCCTTGACCTTAACCCTTTCTGACTACCATTTGTTTCAGCGCATGTAGAACGCTCTCACGGCCATACGGTTCACAGAAAAGGGTATGTATGTAAAGGTTTTGCCAAAATTAACGCAACTCATAAATTTAGCGCTATTTATGTAGTAAGGTGTTGAAAACCCTAACAAAATAATAAATCAACTCTTGACAGTTTAGGCTTAGTAAAAATAGACGGGATTATTGTTTAACCCACGATAGAAGAACGCGTTTTCCTTATTGGATATTTATGTATATTCAGAAATAATGAATTTTTAAATTTTTCTAGCAAAATCATGCTAAGCGATGAAACATTTTTGCCTTGATTGGATAGTTAATCGCCGAAATTTCCGGGTTTCGGGTTCTGAGAACCCACATGTGATTCTCAAAAAGCAAATGTATCCACAACGTGTCTCTGTTTCTCTATATTTTTATACTCTCCCAACAAAGTTGCTAACGAGAGTATTACAGTTTTGTTCACATAACGGTTGTTTGTAAGTCCTAAAACTAAAAGAGTCAGATATAGGGTTATATATACCAAAGTGATCAGGGT
>NW_017535975.1:154837-167215 GCF_001853355.1 Bactrocera latifrons | reverse complement strand
CCAAATATGGGTGAAATCGGTTCACAACCACGCCTGAAATCTCGATTATCACTTTATCATGCGAGAGTATAAAATGTTCGGTGACACCCGAACTTAGCGCTTCCTTACTTGTTTATATAAGACTTTCATCATGTCTTTTCGAAAAAATTCAAACTTTAAAATTTCGTAACGGCGAAACACTACTATTGAAAAAATGTCTCCAGAGAAAGCTGTCAAAATCGAAAGTGTTAATGTTTGCCTTTGCTGACTTTGTCGATTTTATCACACGATATTTTTGCGAGTTTTAAGATCGATTTCGCTTTGAGTTGCCTCGACCTCTTTAAATAACACTTAGTATTTTTCAATGTTTTGCTCTCCGTTTGCTGAAAATGTTCATTTATTTTTGAAGCAAACGATCTAATATCAAGACATACGGATACAATTCTAGTGGCGTAATTAATTAGAAACGATACCTATATATTTTGCTTCAACCAAATCTCAGAAAAGGTTAGCCCTTACTAGTCAGCTTTGACTAGTAGAGTAGAGTATGAAAAGAATATCCAGAGAAAATAAAATTTAAGTATCAATTGTTGACATTTATTTATTAGTATACACCCTGAACAAGGTATATTAAGTTTTCAACGAAGAAGGGATCAGAGGACTTATAAAATAAATATCTAAATGATCAGCTGAGTCGATTTAGCTATGTCCGTCTGTTTGTATATACGCAACGAGTCCCTCAGTTTTTCAGGTATTTATCAGAAACTGTTCATTTGTCAGAGCTAAATAACGGATTACTATAGCATATAGTTGTCAAACAAACTGAACGATCAAAATCATTTTCTGGTAAAGAACGTGTTTGTATTTGTGTATGGCATAATCTTGTACCCCCAAAAGTGATCTAGTGATTGCATCCGTCACTAGAGCATATTAAAATTATGCAAGGAAGACTTCTCCAGCCTGCTTCATGGCAGTGAAAGCACAACCCCAGGAGAATCCCCAAGCGTGGACGATGGAGCGGACGTTCCATTGCCCGACCATGTAGAAGTTCCAATAACAATTACCCGTAAGTGCGCCGAAGGATTGCCGGCTGAGCTATTCAAACACGTGGCGAAGAAGAAGCAGAGGAAGTCCACCACTCCGTTGTAGAGATCAGGTGAAGAAGAACATGGTATCTCGAATTGGCGCCAAATTGCAAAACGAAGAAACGACTGGCACGTTGTTGTTAACTTGGCTACTACCGCGTAAGTAGTACAATGATTCTATGAAATGTTTATAGCGCTAATGAGAAAATTTTTACGAAATGTATAATTGTAAGTGACATTGCTACACTTACTCAAACAATAAATCAATCTCTAATACGCTCTTATACGTCTTATACGTTAGAAGTGAAATAATCGAGATGACCTTCTGTAGCAGTTATTAAGCAAGAGTGAGTTAGTCATTAAGCAAACATTGAAATGTGACTATTAATTTAATATTGTAATACTTAAATTTGTTAATAAATTAAAATAAAATCCAATAAGCTAATATTTAAATTTCACTTGTATTTATAAATATAAATCCCTACAAATATTTATTATGTGAGCAATGTCGCTTTAGCAAAGCATTATGCAAGTTGGAATTGAACTGATATCTCGGACGCGGATGTCGTTTTGATTTTGCCGTTCATTTGGCCAGTAGTTGTAATTGTTGTATTTGTTTTTGTGAAAGGACGCCTGCAATGTGACCATGTTTATGTCATAAGTAATAAACACCAACGATACAAAAACGAGCAGATCGCAAGCAATGACCGTAACGGCAGATGAGGCGAAATGAAGTTGCAGAAGGCCGTTTATTGCAATGCGAAGACGCATCGGCGATTAATCGAGGCAGATGCAAAAATGGCAAAGGCGAATGAAATAAATAAGTATAAATAATATCTCCACATAACTGCGAGTGTGTGATTGCGCACATTGCTTATATTCACACACACATTGCCATACATTGTGTTAAGTATTTGCTTGGGACAAGTTGAACTCGGTTGCAACATGACACCACCAGTGGCAGGTAGCTTCCTTGCAAGTATGTACGAAAGTGTATGCTGGCGATTATGTAACATTGGTTGAAAGTCTTTGTGGGGGCTAATCACTGATAAAAAATCAAATGAAGAGGAATCACCAATTCACACATTCATACGTTCACTTACATAAGCACTTACTTATGTCGTTTATGCCGCGTGTTTTCCACCCAGCAAAGCCGAAAAAAAGCGGCAGCCGCAATGGCACATTGCATAAATCACATTCGAATTTTCACAGACACAACAAATGGCATAACAAGAACCGTTGAGCGAACAAAAAGTCCCAAAAAACAGGATGAGCGATTAGCTAATAGGTTATTTGCATGCTCGGCGCTTGCAACAACGAATTGGAAATGCTTCGCTGGCAACCTGGTAATATACCTATATGTATGTTTATATATACACGGTAGCGGGGTCATGCTACGCAATTTTATATATATCTATGCATAGTGTTAAAATGTATTTTATTTATTTATTATGCGAGCTTATGTAATCGCTGCGTTTAGCAAATGAGTTAATCCTTTCACTGAATATTTAAACAATATGCAACAGGCATTGGCACTTAGTTTTATTGATGATATATTTTTGTTAATTTACTAACACCATGTCAACTTTCATTTTCCGAAAAATTCAACTTTAATTTATACATACTGTTTATGAACTTATTTTTTGCGCGCACATTGCCCCAAAAGATTTATGTCTCACATCGTTGAAATGTGACACTTTTGACAGCCAACGAAAAAAATTGACAAATAAGACGCAGGATTAAGGGCTTCCAACAAGTCTACCTGCCAAACAAGTCTGCTCGTCATTGAGTGACTATGTGGGTGCTGAAAAAGTTAACAACTCCCAAATTATAGCGCCATAATAAAAAATATATTAAATATCAAAAGAACTGCCAGCAGGAAATCTGATATGCTTGAAAAGAAAAGTTTCCGTACGAAAACTTAGTTTAGATCAGTCAGTTTGAATGGCAGTTATATGCTATAGTAGTGCGTTAGTGATAGATTCCAAAAATGAGCAGCTTTTTGGAGCATTGGCGCATTTCTATTGTCCCCTTGTCTTTCTTTTTTCGCGTGTTCAAACAATACTGAGTCAATCCATCATCATAAAACAGGCTTTGAAGTTTTGTTAGTGCATAATCTTGCCTTTCTAACTCCATATAACACGACAATACAGCTCAAGATACAGATTACAAGAGCTATCTCTCTGAAAAATAATTAATTGAAATAAGCAGTTTCCTGACCGTGCGCTCGAGATTAGTGAAGGAATACTTAGCCTCGCTGTCGTTTGAACTACTCCATGATATTCCATGATAAGATCGACTTGCTAGGAATTGGGAGTCCTTAAATTGAGGAATAGGTTAAGTCAGAGTTCTGCAGATTAGAAGTCGACTATACTCCAGAGCAGAAGACATAGTACTACGTTAAAAACAGACAAATTAAATGGAAAACTTTTGACTTTGAAGACTCAGGCTAATTCCCGAAAATAAGTTTTGACGCATTTATAAAAAATGCTCCTTATATTTCTCCTCCAGCAGCACCTTACTATCCACACCTACCCTCAGTTATAAACACAGAGAAATACGATTAGGCTCGGCACCACCACCCACCGAAAATTTTACCGCAATGGTAAAAATGTAATTCCGTAGAGCTATATGAGCAAAATTTCACTCAACCTGACTTTTTAAATTTCTTCTCTGAATTCTTAACATCACCTTCACTCTTATAATAGAGAGCGTACCTTTTTGTTACTGTGACTGTGACTTTTTTGTTAAATTATAAATTGTTTACCAGTTTATGTTTGCGAACCCTTAAAATGCCTAATGGGTTATTTTAAAACAGTAGATATATGATAAACTTATACATACATATGTACGTATATAAAATATTCTCTTTTCAGATACCTGTTACCTGCGTTGACCTTAATGTGCACCACTCTGGGCGATTGAGCTTGTCATTTGTTGACACATTCACCAGACGTTATTACGCTCGCTCGCATTTTAGTTACAGTAAATCAAAATAACATCTTATCATGTTAACGCCAAAATTACTGGTCATGTGATCAATTATCATATCGTGTAGGCGTTACTTGTGGGAACATTCAATGGCTGTGCTTTTTCGAACGTTCTCTTTATTGGATTACAAGGCTTATATTACAAAAATATGGATTACGCATCTTTCTTAATCCTTTCCGAACAACTATCTTATGAAATCGGTAACAAAAAATTTTGAAAACGTGCCTCAGCCGCTAAGAACGCATGTCCGGATAATTTAGGTGGGTTATTACTTACGCTAGCGAAAATCCATAATTGGGGTTTCATTGTTCAAAAACCCAAGAAACTGAGTGTACCTATATACCATACATACATAAAGGGATATAGTAGAAGAATCCATTACTTCTGTATTAAATTTAAGGTTTTATTTAGCATAGTTAAAGCTATGCTATTTCGGTGAATCCTTTTGCAACATTTTTTTCGAAAACTCGTTGATATCGTCTCAATTCATAAAAAAATCTGGGGCAGTTCATATGCTTCTAAAGCGAGCAAAGTAATTCGCCATAGATAGGAACAGAAAGTAATCACTAGTGCCACATCCAGATTATAAGGTGAATGCATAAGAAACTAATAACTAAGCTCACATAGCTTCTAGCTGTTCACTAAGCCCCGCGTTATCTCAATCGTTTAGGATGCGAATCTGCAACCTCACTGTCGATACCTCCCCCAGTGTTGATATTAAAAGTCCCAGAAAAAAGTTTATCCGTAAGGTAGCAGCTCATAAAGATAATTTTGATCGGCATAAAGCGTGACTATACAGCTCGGGATACAGATAATAAATGCAATCTACTTATTAGAAAAATAATGAATTAAATTTGATTAGAATCTAGATTTAATAGCAATATGTTCTGGAAATAAGTCAGAATTATCTGGAATACACAATGAGATCCCGTTGCTACAAGTATGTGCCTTCACAGCAACTCGCGACTTAGGTTATATACATATAGTAGATGGTCCTAAGCAACAATTATATCGAGTATAATTGTCTTCTTAAGAATTAGGTTTTGGTACCAAAACTACTTTTTTTATATGTGTGTGTAGATTGAAGATATTTGTTTTTGTTATCAAATTATGTTATGCTTACTGTTCGCTTTCGGGCCGATTACAATTATATGTAGGCTTACTAAGCGATATAGAAGTAACAAAGTCAATCGGTATATCACAACATATCTCAAACCTGAGACAATTTTTGGAACGTTTTGTTTTTTTAACTTTGGTACAAAAATTACAGTATGTTATTCAAAAATCGTCCATTTAACATCGCTAAGATACATTTCTCAGTATATAACATAGCGGTTAGGTGGTTCTGAAGGGGCCCAAAGCGAGATGGACACCGAATACGATTTGTAAAAAAAAAAAAGTTTTTATTCAGTGATGAAGCTCCTTTTTGTTTGAGTGGGGAAGTTACTTATACTTATACTTATGCCTCTACTTATATACTTATACTTAAGATTCGGTCTCACTGGTCTCAATGTGGATTTATATCCTACAATGGATGAAATTAGTAACGTTCTAGGCTCTCTCTATGAAATGTTCTTATGCACGCCTCTCTGACTGATTTATTGTCGAATATATCAGTTAATTTATTTCTTTGTTACGTTAGATCAAGAATTCTCGCAAAAGATTCTTAGAATTACGATCCTCTTCGCTATATCCTTAACTGTACTTAATTCTATGTAACAAACTACTGCAGATATATTTTTTATACTCTTAGCGATCTTTAAATTCAAATATAGGAAGTTATAAAAGATATAGAAAAAACAGAGGAGAAACTAATTGTTTATTCGTTGCATGAATTTTGAAAAAAGCATTATAAAAACTTGGCGCTACAAAATTCAATCAAATACTTTTTTTTTTTTTTTTGTTTTCAATATTCAATTAGGATTATGCAAAACAGAGCAGAGTTCAATTATTTATACATACATATGTTTATGCAGAGGTTATAAAACGAGTTTATCTCACTTACAACACAAAAGGGAGCATATATATGCCTTTAAAAGAAACTAACTCTTTTTTTTACCCCAAAATGTAAACCAAGAAATAGCACTAAATTGAATATGTGACTAAGCAAATGCCATTGCCTGTTGTGGCAGCTGCTGCTAAATGGTCATAGCCTCCACAGAGCCAATACGAATGCTAACCTTGCAGACCTTGCAGTGCCAATTTGAGTGCCGTTGCATGTCGAAAACATTAACACAACAAAAACAATAAATACCATAAAAAAGGAAAACTGCTAGCAGGCAGTGTGATTGCATTGTCGTGGACACGTTGTCTGGCACTTTGCAAATTTTGCTTTGGTCGCCGTCGAGTTGGACTCTTTTCGGTTAAGTTTGCAATTTTTGGCACTCTTCCGTATTCACAGCACAAACGCGAAAATAGCGAAAAGAAAACACACAAAATACCAGTTGAGGCGACTAGAGGCAGCAATTGAAGGTTTCAGGATATTTTTAAACCATCGAACATATATATTAACACATAAGCACACACGCCAGATTTCCGATCCCGCTCTTCTCAGCACTTTTTGAACGCCAACAACAATTTATGTTTTCATGTCATTTTCAATTGAGTCACTGTAAACGAATAGGAAATGCGCTTACAACACCGCATTGGCCTGCATTAGCCAGGGAAAACGTGCAGACGTGCAACATGGCCAAGACATTCGCCATTTAGCGGGCCAGACAATAGCCGGCGAAGGTACGGACCTGCTGGTCGTTTGAAGGCAAAAGGCAATCAAAGATGCTTAGCTTGCTTGCGAACCTACGGAGCAGCGACAAAGTTTGGCAACATAGTTAACAATTTTAAATGGGTTAGACAGTGATTTGATTTCTTCCTTATTCGATTTTTATACAACCGCTCATCCAACTTGGATGGTTTGGTTGTGTTTCGGTTTCCTGATGACGGCACGGCAGAGGAAGCGCTTTATTTGCACAGCTGCTTCGCTGGAATTTGCGCATTATGCAATCGATGAGGCAACAGCAGGCGGACCCGATAAGGTGGGTGGCTCGGCAAGGCGGACAAGCCAGCTGAGCTGTTGCTGTGCGAATGCCCCGAAGAGACCATCAAGTTGACGTGGGTATTGTCGCGCTGTTGTTTTTGTTGTTATGGCGATTATTTTTGTGACTCAAACTCAGTCTCACATTCGTCTTCCTGTCTGCCATCTGCTCGTAGCGCACATTTGCATGTTGCACACGCTACTATTAATTGTTGCAACGCCGCCGACGCAACGCGCTCACATTTTGCTCAAAATATCTAATTAGACTTGTACCAAAAAGCTAACGGCCTGCTCGTCTGTCTGTCACATTGCTAATGCGGTGTTGCGCTTACCCCTGGCGCGTGCGTGTGAATGCGCCCAAATGGCTTTTCGCCAGCTAATCTGCAACAAGTGTGCTACATTCCGCACGCGGATGTAGCCATGTGGGTGTGCAAGTATGTTTGAGTATTCGCACCATGTTGCTTGAATAACGCGCTACCAACGCAAACCGCATTCACATTAGCGGTACTAATGGCTGCGCGGCTGCGGCTGCGGCCTTTGGGCGCACGTGGTGCTGCGTCGAACCACTGCCGGCGCACCCAACTTCACAAGAGCACATACAAATTAGTGGGTGTTTATGCGCCAGCGGAGTGTATTGACTTTTAGTAGAGCGCCCACCGTGCTAATAGCTCGGGTTGTTCATATGACGTGGGTGACATTTTGACTGGCAGAAAAGGAATTCATTATCCGTTGATAAATAGCCAAGCGAAGAAAAGAGAAGGTCAGTTAACTAGAATATGAAGTCTTTCTTTACTTTCTCGCCTATTGGACTTATACTATAATGTACAAAGAAAGCATTGAAATAAGTAAGAGGAACTGTGGTATCATTAAATAGGAGTCGCAAAAAACTAATCTAAAAGCTTGCCTATAAGGACTTGCAATTACGAAAAAAAAAATTCAAATGTTACTGAAAAACTCTGGGGGTTGAAAAAAATGATCGAGTTCAAGTGGATTCGAAAGTTCTGGGTGGTCAATTAAAGATACAATTTGCATAACAGTATGGTCTAAGAACCTTTCCTCATAACAGAGTTGTGGCAACTGTTTCCGATGCTTAGTTTTTACCTGCCGTGAATATATGAAAGTCTTATACATTCATTACAACTTATGATCACGAGATCTCTACTCCTGATATTATTTTTAATATGTAGAACGAGTTGCAAAATACCAAGCTTAATGTTTAAGTTTAACATTTCTTTATTGTATCAACGGACAATACTAACAAATATTTACGGAAGCAACCTCCTCGACCACTTTAGAGTGCTGTAAATCTACATTCTATTGATATTATAAAAATTCATGACGAGAAATTACACCACAATCAAAATAAAGCCATCTCATGCAAACTTAATCAAATACTTGTATTTGCGTTGTTTACTCGCCAAACCAATCTCTGCCGGTTCTTTCTCTGTCCATATACCGACGATGGAGCTATGTATGGGTGGGAACGAGCCGTTGAAGGAGAGGGGCAGTGAGCTTCTTTACGGATGGGTCAAAGCTTGGGGGTAGGGTTGGAGTTTACTGTTAAGAGCTCTCTATCAACTCCAGTTTCAGACCTGCAGTGTCTTCCAAGCCGAGGTTGCAGCTATTAATGTAGCAGTAGAGCTGTTGTTCCAGAGTGTAGTCTCCTTCAGAGAAGTAACCATTCTCCCAGATAGCAGAGCTTTGATACTAGCCTTGAACTCATTTACAGTGCGTTCGATGAGTGTCTGACCTCGCAATCAATAGCATCGAGTGTCGTTGTGATAAGATTGATATGGGTGCCGGGCCATAGCGGAATCACAGGAAATTGTAAAGCTGATGAGCTAGCAAAGAAAGGCAGGAATGGGAGCGAGTTGGTGTTTCCATATCCTCATGTGTTGTACTACTAGATAGCTGTGCTTCGCCGAAGTTTGACCAGCGCTGGGCCACCATCGGTACTTGCGCTGTCGCAAAAGCCTTTTGGCAAAAGACTGATCGCAGGAGGTCTAGTGATCTTTTTGCCATTAGTAAGACTAGCCTCTCTCTAGTTAATGGGCTATTAACATTTCATTGCCCTATTGGCGTCCATGCTGTAAGGGTGGGAATCTTACCAGACGCCGTTTGCAGATGCTGTTTGGAAGAAGATGAGATTGAAACAACTGAACACATCCTTCTTGACTGTCCCGCCGAACTGGCGGGAGTTGAAATTGAGCGCCTATGCAAATTTGTATTGGCCACTGAGCGTTTTGCTAATCTAAACACAAGAGTTCTTATTTTCTATGGATTAGCAAAGGACTACATATACCAGTGCACGTGCGATCATCGATAAGCCATCTCACCTAACTGCAATTTAAAATACTAATCTTGGGTAAAAATAGGAATTAAGTTTGTTTGGAATTTTTTCACGTTTAATCTCACATAATTTGTCTATCGTGACTTGTGTCGATTCTATAATAGAATCTTTAATAAAAAGCACGAAAGTGAACATCGCAAACACGCTCATAACATCGTAACGGGTTATGCATTGTGGATTTACACATATGCACCCGAAAATAAATACCTGTATACTGTATGGATGTTTCCAGACGAGCAGAATATAGAAAAATTGTTCGAAGCACTAATACCGGGTATAGAACAGTAAATTCTGAGTGGTACATAACCGTTTGTTTACCAGTTGTGTTTGAAAAAATCACGAAAAGCAGTCGCCGAAAACAGTCCTCACGACAATGTGAGCTATCATGCGATTTTCGATAATTAATATTTGTTTTTATTATCTCCGAAATTTAAAGGCAACCCTCCTTTCTGTAAAGAAAAAAAGTACTCTAAGGTTTTGGGAAAAACTTAACATCATAGGCTGGCTGGCACAATGACTGAATCAATTTCTGTGGAAATGTTTATTTCTTCTGCGCTTTCAGCGCGCAAGGTCACGCACTAGCCTGCTAAAATAAGACGATAATTTACTGGGAACAGCTGCAAATGGTAACTTTAGATCTTTCCATTCAACGCAACAACAACAGAGTAGTTTTTTTTACTCTGATAAAAGTTTCGTGAGAAATATTTACTTGTAAACACTTTCACTTGCAAAAAAGTGTTTAAATAAAATGCGGAAAATGCAACGCAATGTCGGCGGGGGTGTTAAGGGAAGAACAAGGTACCACTAACTGAATGCATAGGGAAAGATATCAGCAGTTTTGTGCCCCATCTACTAAGCGACACGCGAGGCAATGAAGAAAAGTATATGTATGCATTCGAGCCACCACAGTTTCAATCACATTGGCTGTCAAAATGTAAAACTCGGTGCCCTCAGTTTTGGTATACAGAGGTAGCACAGTGTCAGCCTTACTTGCAATATTTACTTATAAAAACCGAATAAAAAATAAATACATACATATATGGATGAGCGTCTGTGTGAAGACATGTGTTTATATGCAAGAAATTCAGTTGTGGAAAATACTTGTATATATGTATGTACCAACCAAGCAGCGGTGGCACAATGAGCCACAACAGCAACAAGAACCACGGTATGCAAATAATAACAAAGCAACCACAACATAACAATAACAGCAGAGTAAGCAATTGAAAGCAGCAATTCCAACAACAACAATCATTTGTTGGTTTTAGCGCACAACTGTAAGGCAACAACTACTCACATAACTAAATATATGCAAATGTACATATGTATGTATGCATACAGATATATTTTTTCGATTATTATTTTTTTCATTTCTCTCCTTTGTCACCCGTCCGCCGGCTTGCAGCATCCTCAGGCTGGTTATTTGGCTTAATTTTATGCTCAATTGCGGCAATAAAAGCGAAGTGAATACATTTAAAAGCAATTAGCAATGAAATTGCGCACAACAAGCTCGTTGCAACAAAAAAACACAAAAAAAACAAAAAAAAAATGCAAGCAAAACAGTTGCAGCAAATACCAACAACTGCAACCCAGTCGGTGTACCGAAAATTGCTTGCAATAAATATTATTTGTTGGTTGTTGGCGATGCGCCGGTGATGAGAAGTTCATTATATAGGAAATCCCACAGCGGAACTAACGGCACTTCGCGAATCAGCGCAATAAATATTGCATCTGTTGCGGCGCTTGCATTCCATACTGTCTTGCCATTTGGATGTTTTTTTTTTTTCATTTCAATTTTCCATGTGCATCTTTAGTTTCGCCTTGTTTGCCATAAATGCGCTAGCATAGGCGATGTACCGTTGGTTGATCGTGATGCAAACGTGCAGAAAGGCGGCGAATTGCGGTGCGAAAATTGCGCATTGAGCATATTTTAATAATATGAATTGAGACATTTAACAGAAGCAAAACATTTAACAGAGTCATATTGCAATTAATTATAGAGTTATTGTTGTAATTGCCTGGAATCTGCGCTTTAGATGTTATTAATACAAGTAAAAAAGGGATCAATTAGGGTGTTAGTGAACATTTTATACTTTCCTCACTTCCATAGTACACAGCGGGGGAAATAAAATGTCGTCAGTGTTATATGCGGTATTAAGGCAGCAGGGGTTGACCCGATATTATTACCAGAAACAAACAAGGATCGAGTGTAACCTAACATTTTATGCTTTTGCAACACGTAGGAATCAAAGTAGGCGAATTTCCCGCAGATGCTTGCAAACCTTTATATTCAATAAATTTTGCAAAATAATTAAACTTTCGTTGTTCGCTGAAATCTTGAATAAATTCAAACCAAATTTGGTATCTTCCCGACTTATGTTGTTTTATTCCTATATTCTAGTTCGCGTCAGATAAAACTATATTACAAACATCTTGAAATTAGTGATATCTATTACCACGAATGAAGCTATATTACATTGAGATAATGTGGAAAAAGTCAACCAGGAGATCGAAAATAGCTATAATAGTGAGAAGAGGTTTAGACCAATTCCATTATAACTCAGCGCTAAGCTAAAGATTTTAAGAAAACTTGCCTATCAAGTTTCATTAAAACATCACATTTTGATGAACATGAATGCTTTAACATCATGTGGAGAGATGGAAATCATTATTCGGCAAAGAAAGGAAGGGCAGATTGCATTAATTTGGATATTTCTTAAGTATTCATGGGAATGTTTTATCAGAAATTTTGTAAATATTATATACAACTTACTCACACACATAATGTTTATTAGAAAAACGAAAATCATTATAAAAAGTAGCAGAAACAAGTAAGGAAAGGCTAAGGGTGTCACCGAACATTTTATACTCTCGCATGATAAAGTGATAATCGAGATTTCAGGCGTGGTTGTGAACCGATTTCACCCATATTTGGTACATGT
>NW_017535975.1:152032-153892 GCF_001853355.1 Bactrocera latifrons | reverse complement strand
CTTTAGCAACTTTGCTGCGAGAGTATAAAAACGGTCGGATTTGTGGAAAAAAAAATTCATTCACTATTACGCACCAGTTAACGCTTCGGTGCTTGTTCATGAATTCTAACGCTACCGCAGCCTCCATATTCGTCACATGACTCCGTGTGACTTTTTTCCTTTTCCAAAAATAAAGAGAACCTAAAAGGGACATCGGTCTACAAGCATAGATCTCATTAAAGGCATATCGCCGAAGGAGTGGTCGGTTTCACACTTATCGTCAAATTTTGACAGCGGCCCTAACAAAGCCAACTCATACCATCTCGAGTGTAAAATTGAAATTAATAGATAACGGTGAGGAGTGAACGGGTTTATCAAAAACACAAGCCTTCAAGGACAAAGAGAGCTCGACATCTCTTCGAATGATTTTGGTGGATTTCTTGAGTATGAAACCCGTTCTTGCTCGACTCGTCTTCAAAAAGCTGAATTTTTTACGCATTAAGCCACGTTTGTGACCCGTTTTTAGTCGATCGAAGAGGTAAAATAAAATTCGCTGAATTAGTTGAAGGCCATCCTAAAAAAAATGCTTACAACACTCTACAAGAGTTGATATATTTCTTTAATTTTCCCCTGTTAACTTGTGACTCAGTCAGAAGCTGGTTCTTCCTGTTTTAGTTGGCCTACTGGCCTACTTTATACATATGTAAGTATACACAATCCTATAATGAATGCAATGTGACCCTTGGGTACAAGCCGGCAACGCATCAATAATGTATGAAACAATTTGCCACGGTTTAGCAAATTAGTTGCACCATCTCGAAATTAAACCTGTAAAATTTTAAAGTGCGGCGCACTGCAATAAATCTAAGCTCACAGAAAAACTACGCATACAAATACAAATATTAGAGAAGTTAGTAATGACTTTTTTACATTTGCTATGTGTTTTCAGTACAAAATGTATATGAATGGAGGTGTGAAAATGCTCGACGCAGTTGTTGTTGGAATATCAACATGAACTTTTCGACTTGGCTTTCAAACACACTAGCCGAGTGCACCTCAATGGCCCCATGGTACACTCGTGTAATAGTTTTTTACACAATAGCTATTACGCTTTTGTTAGACTTACATATGGTGGAAGCGCTACTTTTTAATGGGCCACATTAAGTGCTCAATTGTTAAAGAAGTGGAGCATAATTGAAGACATTGTCCGCAGTGTTTGTGTGAATCTTGTAAAATTGCATGTTGAAATAGCTACCTTAGTTAGTAATTGTTTTTGAAAATTTTTATGAAAATATTTGTGAAATTTATGCAGTCAGTTAAAGAAAATTTGACCCTTCTTCTGAAATTTTCCATTTCCTAGAGTTCAGTTCGATAATGGATTTCCATTGGTGACTTTTGGTAAACATTTTCTTCCAATAATTCAAATATAGCCTAAATATTTTCAAAACCATAAAAGAAGAAGTGCTGGATGGAGTCATGTGTAGAAGTTCACGCAAGTGAGGAAAGTTTTCTGATCGCCATTCACTTGGGAGTGGCCAAAAGCGATTCTTTTACATATGACTCAAGCAGCTCACGACTTCTGGTCCTTGACCAAGTATCCTCAGGTTAGCCTAAGAACATCCGTTTGAAGGTGAGCTAAAGTGAGAAGGCGAAACATTCCCTGCATAGGGTTGTGCGCTAGGTTTGGGACCCGCCACCTAAAAAAAACCACCCCAATGACAACGCAACAACAGCCTCGGATGAGAGACCCCACTTTTGATGACGACTGTGGCAAACGAAATAAGGACTACGAATTGAGGGCAWGCACCTGGAATGTCCGGTCCCTTAATTGGGAAGGTGCCGCTGCCCAGCTGGTTGATGTCCTCGTAAAAATAAAGATTG
>NW_017535975.1:144828-150820 GCF_001853355.1 Bactrocera latifrons | reverse complement strand
CGGCGAAGAGCTGATAAGGAGCATGCATCAGCTTCTTTGTAAAATATGGTCGGACGAAAGCATGCCCAACGATTGGAATTTAAGTGTGCTATGCTCAATTCTCAAAAAAGGAGACCCCACAATCTGCGCCAACTACCGTGGGATAAGCCTCCTCAACGTCGCATATAAGGTTCTATCGAGCGTATTGTGTGAAAGATTAAAGCCCACCGTCAACAAGCTGATTGGACCTTATCAGTGTGGCTTCAGACCTGGAAAATCAACAACCGACCAGATATTCACCATGCGCCAAATCTTGGAGAAGACCCGTGAAAGGAGAATCGACACTCACCACCTCTTCGTTGATTTCAAAGCTGCTTTCGACAGCACGAAAAGGAGCTGCCTTTACGCCGCGATGTCTGAATTTGGTATCCCTGCAGAACTTATACGGCTGTGTAAGCTGACGTTGAGAAACACCAAAAGCTCCGTCAGAATCGGGAAGGACCTCTCCGAGCCGTTCGATACCAAACGAGGTTTCAGACAAGGTGATTACTTATCGTTCGACTTTTTCAACCTGCTTCTGGAGAAAATAGTTCGAGCTGCAGAACTAAATAGAGAAGGTACCATCTTCTATAAGAGTGTACAGCTACTGGCGTATGCCGATGATATTGATATCATTGGCCTCAACACCCGCGCCGTTAGTTCTGCTTTCTCCAGACTGGACAAGGGAGCAAGAAGCTGATTAAAACAAGCCTTCTTTTCATATAACATATTCATGAAACACAAATACAATATTTTTCTCATGATTATACGTTTTGGCAAAATTGGATAAATTTTGCCCGTACACCTTATTGACATAGCTCAGCTCAGCTTGTCGTCCAAATGGATGAAAACACTCCAGCTCTGAAAGTTTGACGCAGTACCCGCCTAGGGAAGCAGAGTTGGATAGGTCGGGTGTAGCAGGACTGGGCTGCATTTGGTATCACGAAATGGCGCCAAAAAGCGAAAAGGAGGAACTACTGGCGAACGACTGTTGCGAGCTCGACCACAACCGAGTTTGCGGTGTCTACCATTTATATATTATAAGATTTGTCGCAGAGGTCCGAAACATACCAACTAATTTTTCCATTCCAAATCCATGAACTATCTACCAGCAACCCTTTCAATTTACCCAAATATAACTAATATATCAAGTATTATTTTTAAATTCGCAAATATTTTCTTGCAGTTTATTTCCCTGACGCACAAGGAATAAGAGCGGTAATAAATAGTCCATTGCCTTCGAACCATTTCAGCAATGCGTCGGCACTAACGGTTCAGCAACGCACTAAATCGATTTACTCCGGCGTTTCGAATAAAACACACCGTCTCCTTCATACCACCGACACCAGCCTCACGCCAGCACAACCAGCCATTAGAGCAGCGAAGCAAGCGGCAATGTATAATTACGCATACTACGAGTGCTTTTTAATGGCACGCTCACCACACAGCCACTGGCAGGCTATTATTATTACTTATGCATTTGAATTCGGCGACTAACACCTATCCACCGCAAACACCACCGCGCGGTGGCAAGTGGGCAAACCGTGGTGCGGTTGCCTGGCACTTAAGAGCAGATGATTTATACTTACACATACACATACATGAAAGAGCAAATAATGCATTGGCAGGGTGCGTCCGGAGGTTGTGGGCGTGTGAGTGTGCTGGTTTGGTGTCGCCTACACTTGTGTGAAAACGCTTTTATTAGCCGTTAGTTGAGGGGCACGCGAATTATTTATCAAACATTTAACTGTATCGTTGGCAAGCAGTGGGTGCGAACTGCGTGCTGAAGTAGAGGCAAATGCTGGATCGATTTTAATTCGCACGGCGGATTCTGTGAACGCTAATTTTGGTTGTTGTGCTGGTCTCTATTAAATTTGAAGTATACACGTTTCTTGTTGCTTTTGTAGTTAGCTTTTATTAAGCTGCTTGTAGTTATTGCTGTTCTTTCCGCCAGTTTTAGCAGCGGTTTACCCACCGATGGACGCATCGCTAAAGGCAAATTTCAAGTGACCACAACGCGCACACACACACTCGCAAATTGAGTTAATGTGCCGCAAAGTGCCTGTGGTTGGAGTGGCGGACAACGTCACGTTGCCACTGCCACTACGCGGCGCGATTATTGCGTATTGCTGCTGTCACATAAAGTGGCACTTTGGAACCGTCAGCACACGCACGCTGCTCCTGTATATTTATACCGTATGCCATATATGTATATGTATGTACACATTTATCTTCATATATAATAAATTCGCGCTGCTGAAATGCTAATTGAGTTGCCAATTCGCTGTCATCGCTTAGTTCGTATTTCCTTCTTGTTAAATGCATCTTCTAGCTATATTTTCCTCATTGCTTTCGGCTTTATCTTTGCCGACTTAGCCATTTCGTGGCCAGTCGAGTATGCTTATTGAATATGATACGCCACTTAATTATTGAAATTGCTAATCTGCAGCACTTGTGTAAATGCTCATTTTTCGAGGTAATTAACATTTAATGAGAAACGCATATTTTGTTGGCTCCACGTGAGGTGGGGCCTGAGATTCGAGGTACTTTGCTTTTGATATATACATTAGTATCAATTTGCTGGCCATGTTGTAATTTTTGTCAAATCATAACAAATTGAGCAGAGTCGAAATACAACTAGACGGAAAAGAAGGCTTGGCATAGACTCAATATCAAATTTAATCCAACAGATTCACATAAACGTAACCTGAATGGATACAATATTTTTCTTCATATATTTCTACAACATTAGTCTTCATACCAAAAACAATAATACAAATGGGTTGAGTCCTTAATATGTTGAGATCACCTACTAAATCTCTAATGCCAACAGGGTGATTTTCAAGCTATGTTTCTTCCACTTTATCATTATTAACATAGGTAGTTGGACGACTTGCATGAGGCAAGTTTTCGATGGCTTCACGACCTAAAGAGAAAACTTTGTGTTACTCAAATAATTATGGTCGTGCTAAGCTAGACTCTCCAGAATTCTTCTCAATATTTTTAATAATTACGTAGTCGTGATTCTAAAAAAAAAAAAAAAATTCAGCAAATGGAAAAATCATCAATCGAACTGTTTGAATCTTGGGTTAGTTCATATACGAGGTGTGTTCAAAAAATAACGAGAATTTTAAAATTGAAATTTAGCTGGTTTGGAGAGTCCAATTCTCAAAATTATTATACTCATAAACATGTCTCGGAAGTATGATAAAATGTTCAGCTCTTTTCATTGCTTACTTTGTATGTGGAGCCGTGGACATGGTTTTAAGAGCCAGGCGATTTTCGTTTGTTACAAAGATAGATCAAAGAATACATTCGAGAACTTTTGGCCAAAAATCAGTATTGCCTCAGCCTCCATTTGACTTTTTGCTGTTTACAAAAACAAAGAGAACTTTTAAGTGCCGTCGTTTTACAGACATAGATGACATCGTCGAAAAAGCGAAATTCTATCCCAAAGAACGAGTTTGAAAAGTGTTTCGACGGTTGGAAGAAGAAGCGCTGTCATAAGTGCTCAAAAAGAACTATTTTGAAAACGACAACATTAATGTAAACAATTGAATAAATATTTTTCGCAAAAAACCAAAACTATTGTTGTAAGGATTTGATATTAAGTTGGCTTATTTGCGGAACATGAATTGTACACATAGAAAGTGAGCTTTGTAAATTGAACCTTGAGAAGGTCACGGAAACTGTGGATATTAAAATTCGCAAATAATTGTGGATCTAACCATTTGGTTAACTTATTCCGAGAAGTAATATATATTTGTTTATATTTTAATGTATAACAAGTAAGGAAGCACTAAGTTCGGATGCAAACGACTATTTTATATTCTTGCAACTTGCCAAGGAAAACAACTTAAGGTGCAAACAACAACCAGAGGATCGGACCCACACATACCTGCGACAAAAGTTTGTTAAATAAACGAAACTTATTACACATATGTAATATATGAAAGTTGGGTGTAGTATCGATCCGATTTAATCTATTGCTGCCTCTATACTACCATTAATCTTTCTTACTACTGCCTACAAATAAAATATTCACCGAGATTTATTAGGGCACTTCACTTGCCATCACTAATTATAGGGGTTCAAGGAAGAATGATACCAGATTGAAGATGTTTTACGGTTTACATTTCGATTGAAGACTACAATTATACCTAAAAAGGCGTTGAGAAAATTAAGTCGAAAGGAAGTACAGTGAGAACATCTCAGTAAAATTGAAAATTATAACCAACTTGTTTATAGAGACAGGGACAAAAGTTAACAACGAAAAAGGAAACAGTTAGTTTCTGCTTCTTAAAAATTTTTTAATTCATTACATAAACCTAATACTAAACTTATAGTAGAGTACACAAATGCGTAGATGAAATAAAAGTTCAACATTTTACAAAGAAATACTTCCTTAAAGTTTCCAAGAAGTATTCGGTAGCAAATAAAGCACTTTCCCAAACCTTACTTTAGTCGTGTTTATTGCAAAAAGGTGTGTCATTGGCAACGTGACAGCATTTCCGCACAAATCAATAAATAAACAAACAAATATTTTAGCTTTTAACATTGCTGTTGGAGCGGAAACCAAATTCATGCTCATTCACGGGCAAACCATTAATCACATTCCTAATGGTTCCCCTCACCGCTACTGATTACTAGGTTTGAGTTTGAAAACTCCGCCATTTGAACTGCATAACAGCGTTAGAGCGTTAGAAAGTCAACAACAACTGAAGTGATATCCATTAAATACGTCGATGCATTAAAATCAGCATTTATTTAATCGATTTTTTATACTTTTTGTTACTCAACACGCTCCGCATACCTATTAATTTCCTTAAAGCGGTTTAATTTTCTAAAAAGTTTGATATATAATTTTGTATTTATTTAGGTAAAAGTTCAGCAATTACAAAAGTACGGAGGTTTGAATTACATTGTTATTCGTCACTCCTCACGACGGGTTCGAAATTCGGGCAAATCGCAATCAACTTTTTTGAATAATGCTTTTTGAAGGAAAACTATTTTTTCCATAGTCTACCAAAACTTACCGGGATTTGTATTTCTTCTTTAAGTTAGACCGTTTCGGAAGAATTATTTTTTATAACATGATATTAAGTAAGAAACCTGAATAGAAAGCTTTATAAAAGGAAAATTCATCCAAAAAAGTGGTGTTTTTCATTCTTCATTGTAATGAACCCAAGTCATTGCATTACTATCTTGAGTTTGATGTTGACTGGTTCATTTAAACCAGCTCAAATCGAATCGATAAACAAGTAAGGAAGGGCTAAGTTCGGGTGTCACCGAACATTTTATACTCTCGCATGATAAAGTGATAATCGAGATTCAGGCGTGGTTGTGAACCGATTTTACCCATATTTGGTACATGTGATCAGGGAATTAAGAAAATATCACATACCGAATTTCATTGAAATCGGTGGAGTACTTCCTGAGATATGGTTTTTGGTCCATAAGTGGGCGACGCCACGCCCACTTTAAATAAACAAAAAAAAGCCTGGATGCAGCTTCCTTCTGACATTGCTTCCGTAAAATTTAGTGTTTCTGACGTTTTTTGTTAGTCGGTTAACGCACTTTTAGTGCGTCATTTTCAACATAACCTTTTTATGGGAGGTGGGCGTGGTTATTATCCGATTTCTTCCATTTATGTACTGTATATGGAAATGCCTAAAAGAAACGACCCTATACAGGTTGGTTGACATAGATACAGTAGTTTTCGAGATATGTACAAAAAAGTTAGTAGGGGCCGGGGCCACGCCCACTTTTCCAAAAAAATACGTCCAAATATGCGCCTCTCTAATGCGATCCCTTGTGCCAAATTTCATTTTAATATCTTTATTTATGGCTTAGTTATGACACTTTATAGGTTTTCGGTTTCCGCCATTTTGTGGGCGTGGCAGTCTGCCGATTTGGCCATCTTCGAACTTAACGTTCTTATGGAGCCAAGTAATACGTGTACCAAGTTTCATCA
>NW_017535975.1:126529-144728 GCF_001853355.1 Bactrocera latifrons | reverse complement strand
ACCCTATATCTGACTCTTTTAGTTTTAGGACTTACAAACAACCGTTATGTGAACAAAACTATAATACTCTCTTTAGCAACTTTGTGGCGAGAGTATAAAAATGTTTACTAGATAGATAGAATGTTCTGAATTTCAATGAAAAAAAAAATTGGACAACGAGTTTGCAAAAACGACGTCGACGAGATCTCAAAAGCGATGTCAGGAAGGACGCTATATTCGACCGTTGTCCGTTCCTCCATTTATCTTTATATACGCGAACTAGTCTTTCAGTTCTTGATATATAAATCTGAAACTTTAAGCGCGTACTTTTATCACCAAAAAGCAGATCGGAATATCGGACCACTAAATATATACAAGGAGATTGGAGCCTTGTGTAGAAGTTCACGCAAGTGAGAAAATTTCTCTGAGCGCCATTCATTTGGAAGTGACCAGAAGCGATTATTTTACATATGGCTCAAGCAGCTCACGATTTCCGGTATTGGACCAAGTATCCTCTGGATAAAGTGAGAAGGCGAACCATCCCTCTTCAAGCTAGTGCGCTGAGTTTGGGACCCACCATGTAAAAAACAACCTCTCTGAAAGGTAGAAAACAGCCTCGTATGAGAGAAGAAAGCAAAGCAAATTTGTCTGGTAGTGAACGAACTGAGCCGAAATATCTCCTGTCATCCAACAAACAGTCATCGCATTCGCGATTTGGCTCCCATGTAATTTCGTCTATCTTGAAACCAGCATTAACACATACCACAACGTCAGCCTCGAAATCCAACGCAGAATAACTCTTGTCTACAGGTGTTACTTCAGACTGAGTAGACGTTTGAATAAATACCAAACTCTATAAGTCACTCATTGTTCCTGTCCTGCTATATGGAGGCATGGAAAATGCAACATCTGCTGAGTCGACGATCGACTTACGAGTTTTCGAGAGAATGGTTTTGTGGAAGATTTATGGTTTCTATGGAACGATGAACTGCATGAGATATACGGCGACATTGACATATGGTAGTTCAGCGAATTAAGAGACAACTACGGTGACTTAATCATGTCGTCCGCATGGATGAAAACACTCAAGCTTTAAAAGTTTTCGAGGATGTACCCGCCGAGGGAAGCAGAGAAAAAGGAAGACCTCCACTCCGTTGGAAAGAAAAGGTGGAGAAGGGCCTGGTTTCGCTAGGCATCTCCAATTTGACCCACGTTGGGAAAAAAAGAAACGACTGGCGCACTGTTTCTAACTCGGCTATGGCCGTGTAAGCGATGTCTACGCCATTAAAGAAGAAGAAGATATATATACGTCATTTAGCTTTCATAGAAACCTTTCAAAATCAAGTCATTGTTTAAACACATTTTTTACTTGTGAGGCGCATTCCAGCTTCGGTACAACCGAAGTTAACGATCTTGCTTTGTTCTTTGTAAAATTGGATCGATTCAAATTTGATGGTACTCGAACTACGCTATTATAAGTGAGCTGATCATTTATTGAACTGGCACTTGAGTGGCTTATACCTCGTTGGCTGATGCACTATTCGGCTGACTTAATTTTAATGACTTTCTTCATCTGGCTTTCTTTCAAAATCACTACAACAGCCAATCTTCACAACCTCTGCAATTACAACAATTTCGACACCTGTACCTTCAATAGCAAATAAACGTTGCTAAAATTTAAAAATCAACAGCGTCAATTTGACATTTAGCCACACGCATAATGTCGTTAATATTTATAGATATGAAAACTAAGAAAAAAAGGAAGGAGAAGAATGCAATATGTCCAAACCAGACAGCAATGAAATACTCGTACAAACATCAAGCGCAATTGCATTCCTTACGCCACTCGCCATCGCTCATCTTCTTTGGAATTCAAAAGTAATTATGCGTTTTTAACGAGGTTGATCTCAATTATACATGTAAGTACTAATGCGCCTGTGTGTGTGTGTGTGTGTGTCGATATTTTTAACCATAAAACAAGTCAAACTTGAAAAACTAAAACATGCTCAAACAAACATTAACAAACGTGAGTTATACGAGCTTTGCTAAAAAGAATCTATGAGAGCGCCACGAATGTGCATGTGCGTGTGTGTTCGTAAAGGCAAGTTCACATTAAAAAACATTTTAACTAAATTTTTAGAAGGTGGCCACACTGGTTGGCCTTCCAGCGGCCTGTTGCGATTTTCATTCAATTAAAAACCAGCGATTTACAAAAAAAAATTGCCGTTAATGGCATAAAATAAGGTGAGCGTAATCTATTTTCATGCCGTGCCGTAATGAGCGGCCGACGATCACTTTTTAACACAAAATTACACGCGTCTATCGGTGTAACGATTTACAAAATTATTCGGCAAGTGTCACTTTTTGCGCGAATTTACATAATAATTTGGAGCTTCAGGCGAGAGATGAGCGAAGCGCTGATGGCATTCTTCGAGTGATTTTATCAATTTACATATGTTACGTCACACTTTCGTTATTGGCAATCTAATAGTGTGTTTCTCATACCATAAAACTATGCTTCTTCCCTTCAATAATAGCTAACAATATGTTTGTAATTCGCACAAACGCAAACTAATTGCGGTCAACGTAACGTGACAGAGTTCACAAGTATTAATGGTAATTACTTATGAATTTTTTGTAAGGCATTTCTCAAACCAACTCTTTCATAAGATGAATGTTTGTTTTCAGCGTTTTTCTTCGTTGATGTTAATAGTTGACGAGTCAGTCTTGTTACCGAAGTCAGCTTTTTAATTTGTTCGCCTTAATGGGAATGAATATGCATGTACCACAATATATTGATTTGTGGATAGTAATTAGTGTAGTATATGTCTTTAAGCTCGATAAAGGCCAGTGTAAGTTTCTACGCTCATAATTTTTACAATTTACTTAATTAACTTTAGAATATATCTCGAAGTTAAAAAATAATATTAACAGCTTATAATACTCCTGAGAGCGTCTCGCAAAAGTGAAAGAGAGACGAAGTTACTAATTCTATGTTTATCATAAGAAACCGGTAAGACTCATTGAGAATGAAAGAATAGAGGACCTAGTACATACCACTACAGATTATAGACCACTATATTACCACTATAGATTATTTAAAAAGTATTCTACAATAAGGGTTTCACTCTCTTGTAAGCGAGCAAACAAATATGTTTAACATCTTCGATTTTGAAATTGTTGTTAAATGTCTTTGGGGAAACTACATTTTTTTCAGTACTCATTTGGCTCGCGTGTAATGGGGTGTAGACATGCTTCTGGGTAAGTAGTTACAGTCGGATGACTATACCCAATTCCTACTCTTGCCGCCTCGCCGCACACCTTGGAAATGTTAGTAATCCTTGTGTAAGATACGGTGGAACCCGAAATCACGGCTAAAAGAGAGGAGCCACTCCGACATATTTGGTAAGGGTTCGCTGTGGAGCCTACGGCCACGTCTAAAAGAGAGGAAATTTCAGCGGATCTACTTCCATATATTGTCCTGAAGTCTAATTACAACGTCTGTTCACCAGAGCTGCAGCCACGTAAAAGGCATCCCCGGTGAAAAGAAGAAAACAGCATCGGATGAGAGACACAGTTTGATGGCGACCACAATTTTTAGTACAACATGGCGCGAGCTCTTTGAGTGGGTTGAGGTTGTCGACTTTACAGAATCCGAAATATGGTTGTCGGTAATACTACACTCGGTCACAAGAGAATTCATTCAGCAACTTTTCTGTCTCTGATCGAATAGTTCAAAACCATATGGACCATATTGTGATAGATGGACGACATATCTCCACTGTCCTTGACATGCGTATGCGCCGTGGATTCAGCATCGACTGCCGGTGGAAGCAGAGGAAGAGGAAGAACTCCATTCTGTTGGAAAGATCAGGTGGAGAAGGCCCTGGCTTGGTACCTCATATTGGCGCCAATTAGCAAAAAGAAGAAACAACTAGCGCGCTGTTATTAACTCCGTTATAACCGCGTAAGCGATGTCTGCACCACTCAAGCAGAATAAAAAGCTGTATCATTGAAGAAAACGGGAGTATCACTTCTCGATATCGAAATGTTTAATTGGTTTAGAACAAGTTTCGAGTTGTCATATAAAGATTTTACTACTGACTCTGTATACCTACTGAGTGTAGAATTCAAGAAAGCATTGGATATCCTGCAAATATCTGAACGTTACATGACTTTCGGTATTAAGATTTTGATATCACTAAATATATTGAAACTACTTCTACCCAGAAAATACTTTGGTCACAATAAGAGATCCTCTGAGGCTTATATGAATACAATATTTATATTGGGGCTGCGGGTTAATAGTTTTGAAATCGGAAGGAAATATTTATCCACTTTCTTATGCATCAATAAATATGGCTCGAGCAATCTAGTGAAACTCCATTCTTTAATTAGCTAAAATTATATACTTAGAGGGCTTATATGTACATCTAGACACAAAGTTTAAAATAATACTTGTTGGGCGTTCTAGGGTAAGAAAAGTCACAAATACTAGTCATAAGCTACATTTAACATTTAGTTAGTCCATTAGTATTTTTCTTCCACTTTGACAATGTAAAAAAACTAATTAGGCAAGCAAAAGTAGTGCTCAAAATTACCTTCTGCAAAATGAAATAAAAGCGTATTAATATACCCTATGACCAAACATCCCAGTCGATAGGCTTGAACTGGAAAACCTGAAATAATTTTGTTACTTGGACAATTCGAATGATTAAAAGAAGACATCGCCAAGCATGCTTTCAGTGTCCTCGCTGCAGTCTGGAACTCCTCTATCATTACGAAATAAAAATATTCAATTCTAATCTTAAGTCCACACTTCTCTTCCGCATACCAACATGGAATATTCTAGCCCCTGCCATCAAAATGTTCACAAACTGATGCTTTAACAACAATTCTCGAATTTTATGGCTCGTCACCGTCTCTAACACGGACTTTTGAATATACAAAAACAGAATAAACCTGTGAGCCGAAGTTCCTAAAAGAAAATACGGCTATATGAGGAAAGTTTTGAAACGAGCTCTAGACTCAATCAACAAATTATCTTATTTTATTCTTGAAATGTTTGCTTTTTGTTATGCCCACTTATTTCTTTATCTCATCCACAGGCAATCGCAACTAATCAACAGACGGTACAATGAAGCTTACAAGTGTACCAAACAAATTCGAAATCAATAAAACTGCACTAAAGTAAATAAACTGCGTTTACATAAATCGAACCAATTTAAAAACCGATAATAGTTTTGATCGAAACAGTTTTTAGGCAACATATGAAAGGCGAAATTAGCAGTTGCGGCAAAAAGAAACAAATCAAAGTACTGCAGTAAAAACAATCAAAAATAGCTTAACTAGAGACAGCTGTTGGGGATTGTTACTTCGGATTGCAGACAGTACTCTGCGCAGATTTCTAGCATAAACGATAACGTACATACATATATATAAAGAAACCCATATATGTAAGTATATACTTAGATAGTATAACTAGTATGTCTGTATTTATTCATAAGCCCCATGACACATAACATCTTTACAATACTAAATTCATAGCGCACAAACGAGGGAGGAGATGGAGCAAATGCAGTGGCACTATGCCAAATTCGAAACGCAGCCAATGAAGGCAAAACAAAGCATTTAAATGGTGGCAGCAGATGTTGGCCACAGCTAACAGGCCAGCCAATTGACCAACTAACCGACTGCGGCTCGACAAGTCGGATCGCCATCAAGTGGCTTAGAGCCTAGTGTGTGTGTGAGCGTGGTGCACTGGGGCGAGATGAGTTCAGCTGAACGGAGCTAACTGATGACCGCATGATCGCTGTATCAAAGCTGCCCCATTCATTTGTGTTGCACGCAAACCACTTGGTCGCCTCAGCGGGCTGGTCGCTTGCTGTCTGCGGCAGGCGTTCTGTGAAAAGTGAAAGGAAATCAGCAGACTTTAACTCGCGAAGACACATACTACTATGAGCGAAAAATAGTAAGACTTTGTTCATAATTTTAAAATTCTTATATTTTGCTTCGAAATCTATATCGTTTCCCTCATAGTAATTCCGCTTGACCCCAAGACACTTGTACCAAAGTTTTTTCCAAGCCTCGGGACAGTTGTTAAATTCAATTTCTGGAGTAGCCTTAAATGCGCGTATCGATTCACGTTTAATGTATTCAATTGACTCAAAACGGTTTCGCCGGAGTGGTCTTTGAATTCGGAGTACACCACACCTCGATAATCGGAGAAACTGTCAACATAACTTTGAGTTTTAACTGTTTTGACGTGGTTTTGTCGGCTACGGCTCACCTTTGAAAAGATATTCGGCCCATTAATCGTCTGTTTCTGGTTCTAAAGCATAGATCCAAGACTCATCGCCGGTAGTATTTTCACAGATGTCACTGACAGTCATCCCAACTTCCTTGATAAAATTATTTGGACGAATGGATTTGAATTAAAAAGTCTTACAATTTTTTGCCCACAACCGACGACAAAAATTGCAATAACAGACGAACACGCATTCGCATGAGCTTAGACATAAGTGTATGTGTGTGTGTTGCGTCTGACTATTTTGTTTTTGTGCTGTTGAAATTTAATGCCTTTGTAGTTAGCATTTGATAGTTGCCCATTCTAAATGCGTGAATGGATTTAATTTGGGATTTCTTGTTGCTTTTGCTTCACAGTTTATCAAGCTTTAAGCAAAAAGTACACTTAAACTAATTTCTACAATTCTTTGAACACACATGTGATGCTCGTTGTAACCAGCAGCTGTGGCAGCAACGAAAAATCAATTTCAGTTTTCAGCCGTATGTGTGGTTGGTAAAGCGTTTGCATTTGGTCATATGAATTGCTATTATATGTAATACATATGTACATATACATATATATGTATTTATTTTTCAGATTATTCGAAAGTTGAATTTTTGCCAAATTTGTTTGGCAAAGGAGCTTAATTAGCCCAAAAACTAATAATTGTCAATAAATAAGAATTTGAGTACACATGTTTAGCTTTTAAATTGATAATAAATAGCTTAATATTATTACGCAGAATTTAAAATTAATTGAAAAAAAAAATTAATTAGTAATATAAAATAGCGAAGAGATTTGGGTTCCCAAAATTTATATAGTTTATGTTAAAGTCGAAAATAGCACTGAACAAAATCTAACTTGATCGCTCATTTGATTGTTTAGATAAATAAACATTTAAATATATTGCGAAATTTCCATATAAAAAATTTCTATGTGCAAAATATCTCTATGTGCAAAAAATTATTTCTATTTACTTATATTTATATCCTGAACCTGATTAAGTTTGTCACGAAGTTTGTAACACTCAGAAGGAAGCGTCAGAGACCCTATAAAGTATATATGTATATATAAATGATCAGTATGTTGAGCTGAGTCGATTTAGCCATGTCCGTCTGTCTGTCTGTCTGTATATATACGAACTACTCCCCCAGTTTTTAAGATATCGCTTTGAAATTTTGCAAATGTCATTTTCTCTTCAAGTAGCTGCTCATTTGTCGGAACTGCCGATATCGGACCACTATAACGATCGGAATCAAGTTCTTATATGGAAACCTTTCACATTTAACAAGATAATTTCATGAAATTTGGTGCAGATTATTTTTTAAGGCAACAATTTAATCTTCGAAGAAAATTGTTAAGATCGGTTTACTATAGCATATAGCTGCGATACGAACTAAACGATCGGAATCTAGTGCTTGAATGGGAAACTTCCTCATTTGACGTGATATCTTCACGAAATTTGGTAGCATATAGCTGCCATACAAACTGAACACATAGTAACTGAAAGAAATGCACCTGTGAAGGGTGTATTAGGGTCGGTGCAGCCGAAGTTAATGTTTTTTCTTGTTTATTTATATATTATATATTTTAAATAAAATTGCATTTTTTAATAAGGAATTCTGTTACCCAAATGTGTTTTCGCCAATTGAGCATGAGGCATTGACCCCACCAGTGGTTTCGCGCGGGCATATCAATTCTTTCCCATTTGGCCAGAACTGCATGTTTTACTTGCTTAATGCGGTCATATTGTTTGAAAGAATCCCCCACTGAACCGCGGTCGCATTGATCAGGCCATGCTAACAATCCAATTTTACGAATATAATACATACATAAATACGTATGATGGAATAGCATTTTCACAAATATCTTATCACTTGAAATAAATGGTACGCTGTATAAGTCTGTATCGTATATTGTTACACATACGTATTCTTCTTGTTATAGTGTATAACAGTGCAGGAGTTGGGCAGAAGAGAGCGCATCTCACGCCCTACGTCCAATCAACTGGTAATGTTCTACTCAACATTTATCGAAAGCAATTCCACACTCGACGGCTAAGACCCAGATAGCAGTAGATAATATTGCTCGGTGCAATTCAGAAATGTTTGTGATCTATTATGCATTCATCTTAAATTATGATTCAACTTTTTCTTTTTCAGTGAACAATATCAACATAATCCCTACACATATGTGAACAAAAATTATTATACCCTGCCAGTAGCTGTGCTCAGTTATTTTGTGTTTTTGGAGTAAAAAAAAAAATATCCAAATAATTCTTACATGAATATTGAACACATGTTTCTGATTTCAAATACAACTTTTATACATTTGCAACAGCTTGCTATAGAGTATAACAGTTTTGGTCACCTAATGGTTGTATGCATAACCTAGAACTTATCGAGATAGATATGAGGTTATATTTTTATAAATGATCAAGTCAAGCAAGCTGTAATTTAAGTAAACATTTAGATATCTTGATGAAACTTTTTATAAGAGTTCCTTAGCCAAACCAAAAAAATACATATCTCTTAAGCCACTCAATCTACAGCAAGCTAATTCACCTAGCGCAAATATTATAAGAATTCCTACCAACAGCGTAAAAATGGATGAAACCAGGCTATAACTCCGCTCACTGCCCATATAACGTTACTGTTAAAATCTACTAACGGATTTTTCAATAAGAGCGCTACAAAATCTTTTTCAAACATAACAAAAACGGGCTTGATGTAGCACCACAGGAAATAGTCTAACGACGTCAAATCGCACGACAGAGGCGGCCAATAGACAGGGCCATTTCGTCAGATAACACGTTCATCAAACTTGGTTTTCAATAAATCGATTGTGACATTCGCTGCCATCCTGTTCTAACCACATATTGTCCAAGTCCATATCATCCAATTCAGGCCACAATTACTCGGTTATGATTAACGATAGCGTTTCCCATTCACCGGTCTTGACCATCTTGAAGAAGTACGGCCCAATGACGGCAACCGTAATTTTTTCGGGATACAATGGTGACTTATGTGGATTGCTGCCTGACCAATAACGCATATTTTGCTATTGCCATTCAGCGAGAAATGAGACTCATCGCTGAAGATAATTTTTGTATAAAAATCCAATAATTTTCAAGTTGTTGCTCAGCCGAATTCACGAACATATGACAATTCGGGTGGTCAAGTGGCTTCAGTCTAGCGTCAGTTTGTTTTTCTAAGGATGTAGGCCAAGATATTTTCCTTTATAACGACGTCACAGAGATACCCAATGCTTGAGAACGACGTGTGAGACACTGATTTGGACTTCCTCAATTGATGGGCTTGCGGCAGCAATATTCTGGACACTAAGGACACTTCTTTGTCTCACTGACATGGGAACATGTGGGTCTGTGCTTTTGGATTCAAAATTTTCCACTAGACGCTCAATTGTTCGTCTGACAGAATAATTGTGACAACCATAAATTGGGCGTAGGCCATTGATTGCGAATTTCGGTAGTAAATTTTAATAATTTCGACTCACTTTTTGATCATACATATATCTTTCCATGATGAAATGGCAAACCTAACTGAAGAGAAATGTCAAGAGAGCGGGAAAAATATCACTCAATTTTCGGTCCCTATCCGTCTGCTTTTGTAGCGTCTCTGCTGACAAACCCCTTGCAAGCGCTTTATCAATAGCTAAATGCGGAAGAGGCATTAAATTTCGGCACCAGATCTTTTAGGAAGACTCTTCAGTGGCTTCAAAACAATATTCCCTGTTTTATACTTGCAAACGGTTGTCTGCCTGAAAGTGCAGATTAAAATGCCTTGAACTAGTGTTTTTGATCAGATACGGAGCGCATGAAAACCGAATACCCCACAGAAATATGGAAAGTCTAAAAAAATACCAACAGAAACCGTTATTCTACGTTTGAGGAGATAATAACTGCACCGAAACTAAACAATATCACACAAAATTTTCTTTTTTAAATGAATGAAATTAAATTTTGAAAGTTGAAAATGCTGGCAGAAGTGCATTATATCTAAAGGTGATTAATTTAAATGAAACAAAATTGCTATTCATACACATAGTAAAAGTAATAGAGTTACATGACCACTTCGAAATAATTTTATTTGTAATTAAAAGCCAATTCGGCGAGTAGATATTTGCGATATAATTATGAAAGTTTGATTGGAAATTTCGTAGCGTAATACTCTCCAAAATGGTTATGAGGGCTTTAATTAAATTACTAGCTTGCACGTAGTCTCGCTTGATTGATTGGTATCATAAAGATTGTTGAAACAACTTTTTTGAAGGTCTCTAATCAGAAGACTGTTAAGCCAATTTTGAGATGAATATAAATATAGGTTTATATAATATATAAGTGAAGACTTTCGTTGTTTCAACCTTCTTGGTATCATAATACAAACATCCCATACAATGAAATTTGTTTCCGCCGTAACCGTAAGCTTGTTAAGAAACACTAAATTTATTGCGAAAACGCCACTTAAACTCCAATGAAAGTACCGTTAAATCAATAGCATTTATAAATATGTTTAAATCCGCATTTAACCAACTTAAAACTTTTTTTTTTTTTTTAATCCTCTCAAATACGCATTTAAAACATTTTTAAATCAGCTCACGTGGCACCACTGCTTATGGTTAATTAGTTTGTTGTCGGCTTCATCCTCAGTGTGGCATGTACTCGTGTGCTACAAAATTATATTCCTATGTTGCAATGCAATCAATTGTCAGTTCATGAATAATTTACTAAACTATGCTGCCACTACTTTTACTATGCACATTGATGTTGTTGTTGTTGAAACAGTTGCCATGGTTGTAGCAGACGTACTATAAATTCATTATGTCTGCCACAGCGTCCATTGTTGCCCACATTTGTGGCATATTGCAATGATTTTACTTTTATTGCTACGGCTTAGTGAAAAACGCACACACTTTCAGAAATATGCACATTCACAATACATACAAATAAACTCCCATATGGGTCTGCGCATATTTGTTTGGGGTATACTGGCGTGCCGGGGCGACTCCAGCCACAACAGTAGCGGAGGCAACAGTGCAATCATTCAACAAGCGACCAGTGAGCAAATAACGCGCTGTATATATATATATTTATATATATATATGTATATAGTATACAAACATAACTGAAGTATAAAAATTAGCTCGTGAAATTTGAAAAAGGATACAGAGTAATTACGGCATTTGGGAAATCTGTTGCACTGGTCAGCAGCTTTTTGCTCAGATGGCTTCATTTCCAACTGTCATAAGTAGTTAATGAAAATATAAGAGAAGAAAAAACGATAACCTCGTATGCTTTGAAGAGTGTATAAAATGATATTTATAAATAAAAAGGTTCCCTAAACAAGGACTGGATTTTGATCGATCAGTTTTTTTATCAGCTATATGCTATAGCTGAACAATCTATTGAATCCATGCCGAATTTCGTGAGTTTATCATTATTATACAAAGACTTGATTCTGTCCGTACTGTTTGTATGGCAGCTATGTATATGCTATTTTTGTCCTGCAGCTTTGGGAAATAATCCTACGATGGAACGAAATACGGCAAATTCTTTTCAGGGTGTAAATATGACGATGGTGAGCAGGTAGTGACGAAGTTCATTAATCATCGCTGGCTTGTTGGCATAAACCATAGGCTTGACGTGGCCCCACAGGAAATAAATGAGTGATATAACACGTTTCCTTAGTTTTCAATAAATCGATTGTGACATTCGTTGTGTGGCTTGTTACGCCATCCTGTTGGATTCACATATTGTCAAAGTCTATATCATCCAATTTCCATTCACATTAACGTGCCGGCCTAAACCGAATTTTTTCGGGATGCAATGGTGACTTATGTGGAGTGCTGGTTGACAAATAACGCCTACTTTGCTATTGCCATTCAGCCAGAGATAAGATTCATCGCAAAAGATGATTTTTGTATGAAAATTCGAATAATTTTCAAGTTGTTGCTCAGCCGAATTCGCGTACATCTGACAATTCTGGTGGTTAAGTGGATTCAGTTTTAGCGTCAGTTTGTTTTTCTAAGGATGTAGGCGAAGATCTTTCCCAAAATTTCTTATAACGACTGTACGGAGATTCCCAATGCCTGAGAACGACGTGTGAGAGACTGATTTGGGCTTCCTCAATTGATGCGCTAGTGGCACCAATATTCTGAACACTAAGGGCATTTCTTTGTCTCACTGGCTTGGGACTATTTTCTATTGTGCCTGTCTATTCAAGTTTTTTCACCAGACGCTCAATTGTTGATCTGATAGGATGCTTATGACGACCATCAATTGGACTAGCACCTTTAGAGTTGAGGCCACTGACACTGAATTTCGGTAGTAAATTTTAATAATTTCGACATGCTGTTGGATCGTATATCTTTGGAAATGTAGTAGCGTCTTTATCGAAAATCCCTATACATGTCTTTTATTGCTTATCTCGATCTCGGGGCTTATTTTGCCACATTTTCAGCAATCTTTTCCTGCCCTTTGGAAGCCAGGTTTGAATAACAATGCTAAATTGTTCGCAGTTGAGCTCTGGCAACCTTTGCACAAAGCTGTTGCGTGCCCACATATTCCAAAAATATCCAACAAGAGTATTGAGTAACAACATTTTTTGAACTTCCAAAGTTTCAAAAATAAAAATATCCATTTTCTTTGATCCTCAATGTTCATTACAAAAAATTTCAGTCAGTTTTGAAACTACACTGCCAAAACTTTCTAAAATCTTTCTTATAACATTATTGCAACGATAATACTGGTGAAGGTCCTGAAGTTTGAAAAATTGTAATGTACTATATATCGCTGAGCAAGGCTCTAATATAGGAAATGGTTTCCTGAAGAGTCTCCTAAAAGAGTTTCATAGGCTCATCCGCAGACCGAGGGAACTACTAAATAAATCTATATGTGGTCTTCTTATATACATTTATTAAGCCGACTCAAAGCAGACGAGTCATTACAATTTTATTGTCTTTTTATTTTCATGTTTTGTATTTTTATTCCTTCTATGTTGTTTTATTTTCACTTCTCTGCACGTGCATAAAAGCAAAGGCAACAAAAGCAACTTGAATTAACTGTAAAAGCGTAACTGAATTTTCTTCTTCTTCTTTCATTTCCATTATGCAATTTGGAATTCCACCAGCAGCAGCAGAGAAAATAAAACAAGCCGACATTAATGAGTGGCGGTTGCAACGGCAAAGATAATAAATAAATGGCAACGTCCAAATAGCGCGCATCCAACAACAAAACAACAACCACAAATCTACCAGTTAGAGTCCAAAAGCAAAAATAATAACAGCTGTAATCGACAATGGCAACTAAATAATGAAAAGTGAGAGGATTCCCAGTGAATCTTGTGTTGCTGCTACGTTGCCTTTGTAACGGAGCCGGCGTGTATCGCGAAGTGGCAATTTACAAGTCTTTTTGTACCTAAATACTGGTGCGTCCCATATATGTATGTATGTATATACGTACATATGGCAGTTGTGATTATCCTACATGAAATACAGTGAAATAAAGCGTCTGCAAACTGCAAACCTATACGTTTATAAGCTGTACAACAATACTAGAATATTCCTAATTGATGCTGCAAAAACTATGGTCGCTCAAAATTTTTTGGAAATTTTTCCAGTCGACTAGCTCCTTTTCTCAAAGGTAAAAATTACTCCACCACTGCACAACCCTCCTATATTTGAAAGAATCTGTCTCAGCCCAAAAATTATTTACTACCAAAATTAAAACCTGCCATACGGCGGCGAAGCATCAGCTTCTTTGTAGAATATGTTCGGACGAAATCTTGCCCGATAATTGGAATTGAAGTGTGCACTTCCCAATCCACTAAAAGGGCGACTTGAAAATATGTGCCAACTACCTTGCGAGCCTCGTCAACATCGCATATAAGCGTATTGTGTGTAAGACTGAAGCCCACCATCATTGTGGCTTCAGACCTGCAAAAGCAACAACTGACCAAAGATACACCATGCGCCAAATCTTGTAAAATACCCGAGAAAAGAAAATTAACACGCACTACCTTTTCGTCGATTTCAAACCTGCTTTTGACAGCACGAAAAGGAGATGCTTTTATGCCACTCTGAATTTAGTAACTAATAAGGCTGTGTAAACTGATGTAGAGCAATCCCAAAGCTCCGTGATTATCGTGAGGATCGGAAAAGACCTCTCCGAGCCGTTTGATACCAGACAACGTTTCAGATAATAGGACTCACTATCGTGCGACTTCTTCAATCTACTACTGGAAAAATAATTCGAGCTGCGGAACTAAATAAAGAAGGTACAATCTTCTATAAGAGTGTACAGCTGCTGGCATACGTTGATGATATTGATACCATTGGCCTCAACATTCGCGCCGTTAGTTCTGTATTCTCCAGATTGCATAAGGAAGCAAAGCGAATGTCATCAAACAAATAGTCATCGCACTCTCGACTTGGCTCCCAGATCAATATTAGGAGTTATAACTTCGAAGTCGTACATAATTTCTTGTATCTTGAAGAACCTGGCTACGCTTGGAATATAATCAAACAGCGAAAAAAAAACGATTGGCGTGTTTTTGTAAACTCGGTTTTAACCGCGTAAGTGGTGTCTACGCCTTGGCTGTGAGGCTCATATTTCTACTTTATATTATCTCCAATCCCAAAATCAATTAAAATTGATTGATTGAATTGAAAGCCTAGTAAATTTTTTTTTTGACAAAATTCGACAAACAGAAAGTTTTTTGAGGTAAAATACACTTCAGAGTGACTTAAAAATCGAAGTTTTAAAAAAATTATTTCTTTGCGAGTTTTCCCACAAATACGTCTAAGAAGGGATCTGTGTCAACTTCAGCGTTTCGGGAAAAATGCTTTTAATATTTTTGGGGCTGATTACAATAAGTTTAGAAATCCTTATAAATACGGATCAACTTCAAATATATAATATAATATAACATCAGCGAATATTTTTATATACATGAGTATGTACATACATTCTATATATGTGTAAGCCAAAAATAAATTAAATTTTTTTGGAATTCACAAGTGGATATAAATACTTAATGAATTCCACTCAGTTTCGTGAGAAGAGGTATGGGATACTTTAGAGTGGTCAGTCTACAACAAGTGAAACACGTACTCAAAAATCAGTGAAGCTTTCATTTCAAACGAAAAACTTTTCACTACAAACTTTGGCAACTCTTTACACTGTCTAACGGTAAGTGTTTCATATGTGCGGCATGCGCCCTAGATAAAGAGCTCGGATACCATGCAGAATTCGCATGCGGACTGCGTAGGTATTTCCTAGTTTTTCTCTCTCCATCACTTCTTCACACATATAATACTTTGCGGATTGTACTGCCTCTTCGGCTGTGGTTTCCTCTGCTTTTTGCCCACTTTACATATCACAACACACCACACCGCTGCGCAATCATAGCACCGACCTGCACCGACTGCAGCCCACGAAATGTGCCAAATTAAAAGATATCCATCACATAAATTACCTGCATCGCAAACGTAATTGTTAACGCCGCAGCGTAAAGCCAGCACTGTGACAGGACGGACGGGCTCTAAAGCAAAAGCTAATCACTCAGCGTGGAGTTAGTTAACCATATGCGCATGCGCACACCGGAGTATGCTGCACAGGCTCAACGGTTGGTGGCGAACGGCAGTGCCACCAACGCAGTTGATTAATTTTTACGGCGCGCCGCACAAAGCGTATTTCGTTTCCCCAAATAAAGAGCCGGCGCGCAAATTTTTATTGTTATTTGCTAATTTTGTATCTTCCATCTCGTCCATCGGCGGCAACACGCTTTGCCTATTTGTTACGTCGCCGCCGAATGCGTGCTGTTGCTGTTATTGTTGACGCGGCTGGTACTCGTACGTGGCTTATACATTCAGCCGCCGGCGATTGACTTATAACACAGTGCCAACCATAAATACGGGAATTGTTGCTGCAGCTGCTGCTGAGGTGGCGTCTACTGCCAGCATACTCACACATACATACACATGCATGCATATAATTATTTATTTTGCAAATTTATGCGAATCATGTCAGCGGTTTGTGGAGTTTAATTGAATGTGTTTTGTTTGCGCATATTGTTTGCGCAAATTTGTCATTTAATTTAAATGATAATCACATAAACTACTTTTTTTACTACGTTTTAAATGATAAGCATTATTTGAATGGTTAAGTTGGGTATTCAACCACTTCAATAATATCATAAAATTACATGTTTTATTTGAAAGAAACTTAACCTTAGCCATCCCACCCTAATTCGTTACACTACACGCCAAATTATGGACTTTGGTCAAAACCTTTTTTTCGACAGATTGAGTCCGGGTGAGAACATTCTGCTGATATTCTTATATTACAGTGTGAAAATGGGCGAAACCGGACTACAACCTCCCCTACTTCCCATATAACCCCATTTCTTAATTCCACTTGAAAGTTTCACTTCCCAGTATACAAATCAATGATGAACTAATAATATATCAAAATAAAACTCAGCTTATAAAGTAGAAGAAACGATAATGAAATGATGATGACATACATATGTGTTGACATAAGAAATTTTATACCCTCGCTATTTGAAAATATCAAATAGAATTGTATGAACCAGGCGCGGCTCTGTGCTGTATACTGACATTTTGACAGCATCTTTTTAGAATATTTTGATTCGGAAAGATAGTTAAAATGTTTAGGTTTACGTAAAAAAATTATGTAGCCGAAAAAGTCTTTTCGTATTTTGTCAATACTTGTAGATGTCGTTTCAGTAGTATATATCCAGTGCTAGTAATCACATTGTGTCACACCATACCTGTATAGTATTGAAAAGGTGATATTTCACTTCATTTGACCAAAAAATCAAGTTCGGGGAAGTTGAAAAAAAGTTGAAAGCTGTTCAAAACTGAATGGAAATAATGAAGAAATTCGCAATATTTTGAAATGTTTGTATAAAAAAGAAAAGAATGTCACGAAAGTTGTGAAGTTTACGGAGAAAATGCTGTATCAGTTCGTTTCGCACAAGTATCATTGAAAAAGTCGATTAAATTATGGAAAAGATAGATAAAAAGGCTGACTAGAAGAAGAAGCTCGTTGTTTGGGTATCACATGAATTGTTTGTGAAAAATTTAATGGATCGAGTTAACATCTGCGATTCTTTGCTGAAACGAAATGAAATCGAATCATTTCTAAAGCGAATGTTAACGGACGACGAAAAGTGGATCTAATACGACAATAATGTGCGAAAACGATCATGGTCCAAACGCGGTGAAGCTCAACAAATGGTCACAAAGCCAGGATTGACGCCTTGAAAGGTAGTGCTGAGTGATTGGTGGGATTGGAAAGGAAACATCCGCTATGAGCTGCTCCCGCCTGGTCGAACGACTGATTCTACATTTTGCTGTCAACAACTGATGAGACTGAAATACGCAATCGAAAAAAGGCCTGAACTGATCAACAGAAAAGGCTTTGTCTTCCATCAGGACTACGCTAGGCCACACACATATTTGATGACTCGGTAAAAACTAGGAGAGGTTGGCTGGGAAGTTTTGAAGCATCCACCATATAGCGCTGATCGGACTACTATTTGTGTTGGTCAATGGAGTAAAGTTGGCTTAAAGAGGAGCCTGTGAAAATTACTTGTTGCAGTTTTTCGCCGAAAAACCAAAAACTTTTATAGTGCTCGACTGAAATGGTACATATTTGGTTCATTATAAATATAGAAAAAAAAAATAATAATTTGAAGTTTGACTAGTGGTACTAAAACCCAATATAAAGAAAATAGAATCAGATAATAGATCAGATCTTAAAACTTTCTTAAAAGTGCGTTAGCTTTTACTTGAACTGGTCAACATCTACAAATTTAAAGTAAAATACCATTAGAATATAAAGCGTTGGAGTCCGAATGCAGATTGACAATTTTTTATTTTTAATTTTTT